>NW_004754907.1:633681-641181 GCF_000188695.1 Salpingoeca rosetta | reverse complement strand
CAGGAATGGGCTGCCGTTGGGGTCTGTGCCCGCGCCGAAGAACCGCACCACGTTGGGGTGCCGTGTGCGCTGCAGGAAGTCCACCTCCTTCTCAAACTCCTGCACCGTGGTCTCGTCAAACATCATCACCCCTTGCTGCAGCACTTTCACCGCCACCATGACCGTATCCCACTCTGCCTTGAAGACCACGCCAAACGCACCCGCAGCCACTCGCTTGATCATCCTCAACTCATCGTAGTCAATCTCCCACGCCCGCTTCAGCGCCAGCACCTCCTCGTCCCTCTCCAGCAGCAGGCGCTTCTGCAGGTTGACGTGTGTTCTGAGGCGGTAGTGGCGGGACATGACGGCAATCACGACGCCCAGCAGAATCCCGGCTGCAACGGAGCCGGCAATGACGGTGACGTTGTGCGAGGGCTTCTGCACGCACTCTGCGTTCGCCATCTTGTAGCCACGAATGCATGTGCACTTGTACGTGTACGCCAGCACGGTGTCGATGACAAAGGGGTCGATGTCGCTGCGCAGGTCGTGGGAGGACAGCTCCAGGTTACACTCGATCCTGGTCTTGGCCAGCTGCAGCACGGGCGGCAAGTTGCGGCTGGGCAGGGCGGTGTCGGCGTTGAGCAGGCGATACTTGGCGTTCGAGAGCACCGTGAGCGAGGGCGAGGGCGCATCCGGCTGAATCAGGGCGGGCCTGTTCACCCAGTTGTTGTTGGAGACATCAAGGAGCTTCACTTGGCCAAGGCATGTCTGAACAACGCCGCGGACACTGTCACTGCCGCTCGCCCAATCCTTGGACTTGAGGCGACGGGCAATGAGGAAGCGCGTGCCCAAGGACGTACACAGCGGGGTGTTCGGATGCACGCTCGTGCCGGTGATGTCAAGCACATTTACCGCTGCGCCTTCAGACACGTGCAGCGTCGTCAGCTGCTCGCAGTCAGACACATCGAGCTCGTTGAGGTCGTTTGCGATGCGCACTGTTGTCAGGTTGCTGTTGTGTGAGAGGATGGCTGTGGATGAAACACCATCGCACACCGCAATGTCGCTGTAGGATGTGTAGGTGATGCCCAGCTCTGTTTTCGCTAACGGGTCGAGGAGGGTGCATACGTGTTCCATCGGCACGTTGTCTTCGTGCATACCCCTCCATCCAAGGTAGAGGTTGTGCAGCTTCAGCTCCAGGGCACGCTTTTGGGTCGAGTTGAAGGCTTTGGTGACCTGCGCGATGTTGACGTTGCGCAAGTCCAGCGTTTGCAAGGACGAGGTTGTGTTGAGGAGCAGTGCGCTCTCGGCAATGATGGCTTTGGACGTCGTATCACGCTTCACGCTCGCGCGCAGAATGGTCAGGGAGGAGGTGAGCAAGGAGGTGAGGTTGAGGGTCGCAATCTGGTGTCGCTGCAGGAGGAGGGTTGTGAGGTTTGGCATGTGCTTGATGTTGGGCGTGCAGGTGAGTTGGTTGTTGCTGATGTCGAGGCGGGTCAAGCTTGGCACGACAGCGGCCACGTTCAGGCTGGCGAACGAGTTGTTGCGGAGGTTCAGCACGGAGATGTTTGAGAGGCGGCTGAAGAAACTGCTGGGGAGGTGTGACAGGCGATTGAAGCTCAGGTCAACTGTCGTGAGGTTGCTGCTGGAGGGGAAGAATGCATCGGGAAGCACCCTGATACCTGTTCCTGCCAGGTTCAGCACCTGGAGCAGTGTCATATGCTCGAGGATGAACTTGGTGTGATGATGTGCGGTGGCCAGCCGGGTGTTGCGCATCGAAAGGTATTGGAGCGAAAACAGGCGACAAAGGAAGCCCGGATTCACTGCTGGGCCATCATCAGCATCGTCGTCGTCGTCGTCGTCGTCGTCGTCGTTGTTGTTGTTGTTGGCGTTGCTGGCAGGTTCGGTGTTGGTGATGTCCGTGATAAGGGTATGTAGGCGAGGGGCGCAGGTGCGGGCGTTGGAGACATGCTCGCAAAACGCGAGTTGGTCCACGACCTCGAGCGGGTTGTTGGCGAGGTCAAGCGTTTCAAGCTGGTTGAGGATCAGCGCGTGGGCTTGGATGCAGCTCACCCTGTTGTCTCTCAGGACGAGGGCAGCTACGTTTGGCACAGGGCCAAATGTGTGTGCATCAAGCGTGGTCAGCTCGTTGCCTGACAGGTCAAGGTGGCGAAGAGAGCGCAGCAAATGCGGTGTGGCTTGCGGGACTTCTTCGTCATCGGTGTTGGAACGCCCAATGCTGTGAATGTTGTTGTTGGCCAAGTCAAGGGTGTGCAAGCCCTGAGCCATGTTGAGACCGGAGAATGTGGTCCAGGGCAGGTGAAGGTCCTCGTGCCGCCCGCTCAAGCCACGCACGGTGAGGGTTTGCAGGTTGCGCCACGAGTTGTTGCTCAGCAGGTGCTCGAGTATGGAGGATTCCAAGTATGGGGCACGGATGTTCAGCTCGATTATGTTGTCCACACATGACGGGGGCAGAGTCCAAGTCGTCCGGCTGCCAGCGCTTTCAGTGTCGTCGGCAGGGATGAGGAGTGTGAGGTTGCCGTTGGGATTTTCGGAAGTGGCTGTTTCTTCGCATCCATCCTTGAGGGCCACATCGATGTTGCAGGCCGCGTTTGTGCTAAGGCGACACTGCTTCATTAGGGGGTGGGGGGTTGAGTGGTGGCGGTGCGTGATGAGCGGGGTGAGACAAGCAAGCGGACAGCGTGGAGGTGAGCATGGATGGGGTTTGCCACCGCAGAGCACACATATTGTACATTGTGTGTGTGGAGGAGGGCTCCCATGAATCCATGAATCCATGAATCAATGAATCCATGAATCCATGAATCCACACAACACAACACAACCCAACACAACACACACACACACACACACACTCTCTCTCCCTCTCTCCCGTTCCTTTGCTCTTGCTTACGTGATCTCCTTGGGCAGGCGGGATCATCAGGAGCAGCAGCAGAGGCAACAGCAAGCAGAGGGCGGACACGCACAAGGACACCCTCCTCCGTGCGAGCCGCAGTCGTCCTGAGGTGGCGCGGCAAGGCAACGACATCGCGGCCGGGTGGAGTTGCTTTGGTGACTTGTGTTGTTGTGTTGCTGCAGTGAGAGTGGGAAGGAAGACAAGGAGGAGGATGGGAAGGGACGGGAAGGTGCGTTGTTGTGGAGCGAGATGCCAAGCAGAGACCCTACGACACAAGAGGATTCGCTCCCGTCTTGTGCGAAGCACGCGAACCTGCGGAAAAGTAATGATAAACATTAATAATTGTCGGAAGGATTTTCAAAAGTTCGCACCGTCACGATAGGCTCACTGCAGTTTGTGGTGCTTGTGACAGGTAAGACTAGAAAAACTGAGTTCAGTTCTTGTTGGTTGGTTGGTTGGGCGTGGAGATGGCTCACATCTCACACATCGCACCTGTGTGGATATGGTGGTGGGTGCGTCCCATGTCTCACTCATGTCTCGCATGTCACTCATGCCTCGCGCGTCACACACCAAGCGCTCACCTGCACAACCTCGACGCCTTCTCATCTGAAAGAAGGCGCAATGCATTTCTGCGAAGGTGGGGTTGCGCGCGCATGTCCCTTTGTGAGTTATGCATTGTGTCGTGACACAGTGTTTGGAAGTGCGAGAAGGTAAGGCAAGGATGTTGTCGGGTTGTCGTCGTTGTTGTCTTGTTTGAAGTTGTTCAGACGTGTGTGCCTGTTGTGCTTTGCATTGGCCGACCACCAGCTGCCACGTCAGCCTCTATCATCGCACCACTCACACGTCTCCCACCATCGCCCATATCGTGGCTTGCGCACCTGCAGCCTTGCAGGCTTGCGGCGCGCCAAACAACCGCATTCCTGAACCGTTTGCGCTCGCTCGTCGCAATAGCCGAGGTACATCGACTAAGTTGCTTATTGCGCAACGATGGCAAGTTGGAGACTGCCAGCGGGTTGGGAGATGTTACCGGCAGGCTGTGCTGTGTGCGCCCTTTGCCCAATACGCTCGCCTAGTTTGCACACTTGATGACGAATGGAATCTCACACACCGTTTGTCACGCAAGCTAGCTTTTCTCGCCAGCACTCACAAGGCATTGGGCTGTTTACATTTTCCGCGGTGTGTGCACGAATATGAACAGCAGCATCGCCCGCACGAAGAAGAAGAACAAGAGCAAAGGCAGGCAGGCCGCCTCGGCGACTTCGCCATCGTCAGCACTTGTGTCGCCAACGATGGACATTCAACAGCATCGGCGACCGCGATCCTCGCGCTCGTCGAGGCTGCCTCAGTCAATACCAACGATGCGGCACCGCCGCTCCCGCTCCGATGAGCTTGCTCGCGTCAGGTTCGAACCAAGCGCAGGCAATGCCACGCATGCGGAGCTCAAGGCCTGGGTCGCCGGCACCAGCATCTCGGCGTCGTCCAGGCGCCAACCGCCTCGCGTCTCACCACAACATGACGCATGGCACAGGCCGGTACGTTTGTTTTGTTGTGTTTGTTTGTGTGTGTGTGTGTGTGTGTGTGTGTGTGTGTGTGTGTGTGTGTGTGTGTGTGTTGTTGTTGTACGCCATGACGCCACTACAACTCCTCGAGCTGGCTTGGGGTAAACCTCGACTTGATAGTGTGACTTCCGTACTAGACCCTCGGCCGACCTTACTGAGTGAGGGCGAGTCTGTGAATGAATTTTTTTCATTCTTTGTTTGTTTGCTTGCTTGTGTTCTTTTTGTTTTGGGGCATTCGTGTTCCGATTATGGACACACACACACACACACACACACACACACACAAACAAACAAACAAACAAAACAAACAAACAAACAAACACACACACAAACAAACAAACAAACACACACACACACACGCTCCGCCTCGTCTGTTGTATCATTTGTCCTCCAACTCAATTGTCGCTCACATGATGCTCTCGCCAACGCACAAATGCGCACAGACCCACACGGGCAATGACCCACCGCCACCACGACCGTGGAAGTACCCGCCAAAACCGCCAGAGTTCGCCGACACGGGCATCTTGGAAGACGCCCCGCTTTACCACCGCATCCACCAGAACTGTCATCAGCGTGTCACGACGATGATGGCGACGTTTGCACATTTGCGCTCTCGCTTTTCGGGCGCGCGTGCTGTGTCGACTTCTCCCCACCACGTGTGGCAGCACCAGTCCCACACGCACCACGAGTACCGTGGCTTTGTCCACAGGTATGCCAGTCATGACAGTCATGACAGTCATGGCGACGGCCAACAGCAGCAAGAGCAGCAACGCGAACTAGCGCAGCGGGGGCGTTGCACGTGGCCGCTGTCTGCATCCCATCGCGATTCAGCAACGGCAACACCCACCCCGCCTCCGACCACAATCACGACAACCACAGCAACGAGGCACGTGTCTCCAACAACACCGACAGCAACAAGGGTGACCCCGACACCAGTGACAACAACGACAATGTCGGAGGTGGAGCGCACGAAGACGAGCAGTGACGACCTGAAGGACATTGCGACCGAAACGCCCACCTGCTCACAGGCCCACCGCAGCCCCGGCTCGACCATGCTGGTGCGCCAGTGAATGAGTTGGCTGTGTGTGTGTTTGTATGTGTATTGCTGGTGTGTGTGTGTGTGTTTATTTGCTTGCTCTCTTGTTTGTTCTCTTGTTGTCCTCTTGTTGGTCTGCTTACCCCCCCCCCCCAAATATCCTTGCCGATTGTTGCGCTTTCGCTGTCCCCCAACTCTTAACTCACACGTGGCTGAATCTCGTCGTCTGGCCTGCGCAACTTTGTTAACTCCACCCAGGATTATGCTCACCAACGTGCGTTGAAAGCATGGTTCTGTTCGCGTCATTGCATGTGCTAGCTTGATGTGGGTTTGTGTGTTGGAGGGTTGGGGGTCGGGGAGGAGGAGTATTCTTCCTCCTGCTCATACCGCAACCACACACACACACACACACACACACACACACACACACACACACACACACACACACACACACACACACACACACACACACACACACACACACACACACACACACACACACACACACCAGGTCGGATCCTTCGGGCCAAGGTCGTGCGATGCATCCTCCGCCTGTCTGCGGATGAAGCCACACTCCTTGGTGTCTGCATTGGGGCGCCCCCTGTCGAGACTGGACGGGAGCTGCTGTCCGCGTTGAGGACGCGTGTTACTTCCAATGGCCAGCCGTACATGCATGAACACTTCGCCCTCAACCCGTTGCTGCTGGACATTGTCACCGAGTGCCCAGAACTCGGTGAAAATCACGTGCTCGCAATTGCAATCCAGAAGCTTCTGCTACACACACGTGACGGCACACGCACACGGTGAAGTGCAACGAGTGGACCTCTCATCCAAGGAGCGGTGGTCCTTTCGTCCAGCAAGCATCTCTTCCACTCGCAGCGTTCCTGCTGCTGTGCTGGGACTTGTCTTCTTCCTGTTAATTGTGGCCCAAGCTGTACGCGGGGTCACAACATCGACAACCCACCACACCAAGCTTTCTTCAAGAGCGCACTCGCCCTTCCTGCCATGCCGCTCACATTGCATCTACTTTGGGGGTTGAAGTTTGTACATGCCACTTTGTGGCTGCTCACTCATCCCCTCCTTTCCCTGTTGTGGAGTTTTGATGGTGCGCTCATCATCATCCCCACGCAACACAACACAACACAACACAACACTCATTTGCTTGCTGTTGTTGGTGTTGGTGTTGTTGTTGTTGTTACTTATTGGTCTTTCGATCAAACCAGGTCCCCTTGTTGTGCTGTTGCGCCAACATGCACCTGATACCTAGTTTGCTGGTTGTTTTGTGTTTGTGTGTGTGTATGTGTGTATGTGCTTTTGGTGGCTGGTGCGTGATGCCACCACCACAACATACACACACACACACACACCACCACCACCACCACCACCACCTCCTCCTCCGTGGTTGTTATTGTCCACTCTTAACAATCGTTGATTGCTTAAACACGCGCCTGCCTGTTTCGTGCCGAAGTGACACGTTAGCGTGTCTGTGTGAATGTTGTGTGTCTGTGTGAATGTTGTGTTCGTTCTGCTGCCCTGGCCACTGTTGCCTTGGTCCGCTACCTGCTGCTTCCTACTAGCCTACTGCTCCCCGTGGGCATTCACTTTGCAACATTGTGAAGGAATGCCCCTCTTCTTACACCCTGCGGAACGCTGGCATGCTTCACAATAAACGGTCTTGCCGTTTTCCTTTGATGCTGGCTGGAGCGAGAGGCGAGAACGTTGGGGGCAGAGGCAAGGGGAGGGGAGGAAGACACAACAACACACAACAACAACAACAACAACAACAACAACAACAACAACAACAACAACAACAACAACACACACACACACACACACACACACACACACACACACACACACACACACACACACACACAGAGCACACACCACACGCACACCACACGCACACACACACACACACACACACACACACACACACACACACACACACACACACACACACACACACACACACACACACACACACACACACACACACACACACATACACACAC
>NW_004754907.1:623444-633581 GCF_000188695.1 Salpingoeca rosetta | reverse complement strand
CACACACACACACACACACACACACACACACACACACACACACACACACACACACACACACACACACACACACACACACACACACACACACACACACACACACACACACACACCAACCCCAGACACAAACGCAACACCCTGAATTCAGCCGCAGTCTCATTCGCAGCCCTTGACGATCTTCCTTGGTCCTTTTCGCACGCACTCGAGGCACAACAAGGCGAACAAAGAAATTTGTGTTTGGCTTCACAGTGCACCCACCCACTTTCAACCACACCTCTTTCTTTGTTGTCCGTTTGTCTCTTTGTCCTTGCCCTCGTCTTCTCGTCGAGACACCACGCGATCGTTCTTGGCTTCGCTCGTCGAGTTCCCAAGCCCCCCTGTTCCATTTCTTCTTCTTCCAAGCGCTCAAGCAAGCAAGCACTTCTCACTGTCAGTCTCCTCCCCCCTTCCAGCCTTCCCGCACCGCCACCATGTCCTGCGCTGTCCTCGGCATGTTTGCGGTCTGTGCTGTCCTCCTGTTGACTGTGGCCACGACCGCATGCTTTGGTTTGGGCGCCAGCGACGCTCCGAAGCTGTTCAGCGACAAGTACGGCAACCTGCACGTGTCCACGTTTGGGGACCAGCGCGTCTTCGTCAACGACATTGACCTGTCGCAGCTGAGCCATGTCCTGGAAGAGACGCGCCGGTGCACGCTCGACGGGTCAGCCTTCGACCGAAACGCCAGCACCACGAGCACGGACGACGGCGTCCAGCGCACGGCTCGCGTGTGGTCCGCCAAGCAGCTGAATGTGACAACCGCCAGCAGCCGCATCAACGACATCTCCTATGACCCCACCACCAACTCCATTGTGGCGGCGGGCCACACGGAGGGGTTCGTGTTCCGCGAGTCGCAGGGCGGCAAGGACATGCTCGTGTTCAAGATGAGCCTGGACACGCCCGAGGCAGAGATGCTGTGGGCGCAGCAGATTGGATGGGCGCACGACGACGAGGCTCGTGGCGTCGTGTTTGATCCGCGCTACAACGGCGTTTACGTTGTCGGTGTCTCTGATAGCCAAACGTTCACGGGGCACACAGACGATTCGTCTTACCCTGGCATGGCCTTCATCGTTGATGGCGAAACTGGCACTGTGCTGGGCACCAACCAGCGATTGCAGTTCACCACAATCAATGCCGTGACTGTGGCGCACGATTTAAATGATCAGAGTAGGGTGTTGCCATCATTTGTGGGTTGCATCGCGACCGCAAGTACAATTGCGTTCTTTTCGTACATTTCAGAGAAAGCACCCAGACGGACTCGCTTTGGCAGCCCGAGCGCTGCGGACCTGTTGGCAGTCGCCCGGCCCATTGGCAACTCCGACGACATCCTGTTTGCTGCTGGCTGGTCAGCCACAACGTATTTTGGTGAGCTGTATGGCATGACGGATGTACTCATCGCCAAGGGAACGAGAGACAACCCAAACGATCCGCCGTACACGTGGGGAGTGCACGTTGGCACGCCAGGTTTTGATCGTGCAGAGGCGGTTGCAGTGAACGGCAGCAGCACAGACGTCGTCTATGTTGCAGGCTACACGCGAGGGGCGTTTCCCAACAACGACAACCAGGGTCGTGACGACGCGTTTGTGCTTGCATTTGACGCAAGCAACGTAGACTCAACGCCCATCACCGGCAACGACCGTCTCCTGTGGTGCACGCAGTTTGGAACAGAGCACATTGACCGCGCCCACGCCATGGTGTACGACGCGCAGAGCGAGCTGCTATACGTTGCAGGGTTCACGGATGGGTCGCTGCACGGAAACATGCGGGAGGGCACGCGCGACCTGTTTGTGACGGCCGTGTCACCGGTGGATGGCGGCATTGTGTGGACGCTCCAAGATGGTGTTGCAGGCATGAAGGCACACGCGCTGTCACTGGAGGTGCTTGATGGCGGCGAGACGTTGGCTGTGGGTGGATATGTCAGCACCCAAGGCGCATCGGGTCTTGCTCGCGAACAAGGCTTTGTCGTCACCTACAAGATCACGACAGACTGAGCACGTTGTGTGTGTGTGTGTGTGTGTGTGTGTGTGTGTGTGTGTGTGTGTGTGTGTGTGTGTGTGTGTGTGTGTGTGTGTGTGTGTGTGTGTGTGTGTGAGTGCGTGCGTTCATGTACATGTCCTGCCTGCGTTTGTTCGTGTCCATCCCTCCCTCTCTTCCCTCCTCAACCCTCGTTCTTCTTTCGTTCAGTGCTTCACAAAGATTCAATCAAGATCACAGGCAACAACCACGGGCACCACCCACAGTCACCAATCAAGAAGAAGGTTGGAGGTAACATGAGCAGAAACCACACACACACACACACACACACACACACACACACACACACACACACACATACACACACAACCTTGCACATGGCGCAAGGTACTAAGCATATGACGCCGTAAGCCGACCATCAACAAACCACTTTGGGGGCGCGACTGGCACGCACGAGTGATGACCAACCCTTCCAACCAGCCAAACACATTCCAAGTCGCACGACACACATGCAACCAACATGCATGCGGCGACACAACAACAAAAGAAACACCACGACGGTCGCTGACACAAACAACACGAAACTTCACGCACGTGCAATGCACCACGGCGGGTGACAGTTCCGGTCACATCACAAACACATGAAAGATAGAAACGCAGCTGCATGCAGCCAAAACAACGAAAAGAACAAATCAAAATGACAAACAAAGGGAGCGCAGACAAACACACGCATGCGTAGCGTGCATGTGCGTGTGCACGTGCGTGTGCGCATGTGCATGTGTGGTGTGTGTAGTTCGTCGCTTCAACACAAGCGAAACCATAACCAAACGCACACGCTCACCCACACATGAGACGCAAACAACACATGAACAAGGCACACGACAGTGTCGCCTGCTGCCTCGCAGCACAGGTCCTTATGCTGTGCCCATTCACGAGGAGGAGGAGGAGGAGGGCGTGTTGGTGTCGTCGGTTCCGTCGTTCCCAGCAGCGGCACTCGCCTCCGCCTTTTGCTTGTTGAGCTTCTCATACCTGTCACGGGGAGGAGCGAATTGGGGCGAAGTGAGGGTTGGTGGTTTGTGGTGGTGGTGGTTGTGTGTGTGTGTGAGGGGCGCGTTTCAAAGGAAGGCGGTGGGATGGCTACAGTTAATGTTGAAGGTACCAACTACACACAGACACACAGACACACAGACACACAGACACACAGACACACAGATACAAGCACACAAACACAACATACCGGTCGCGGCGGAGGCGGCGCGGGAACGTCTTTGCATCTGGCGGCAGAAGCGACAGCTCGAGACGAAGCTTGCCTTGGGCACCCTGAAGAGCACAAAGTGCATGCACGGGAGTAAGCAAGTACAGGACAGCATGAGTGGTTGCATGCAAGCATGGATCTCAAATAGAGCAAAACATCTGGCTGCACGCGGCAGGTTGTTAAGTTCACTTTTGTGTTGCAATTGTTGCACGCGTGCTTGTTGCATTTGTTGCGCGCGTGTTCTGTTGTGCTGCACCTTTGTCATGCCCATGTTGGTCAAGTCTTCATCCGTGAGCGCCTTGACTTGGTCGCTGCCGAGAAAACAAAACAAACAAACAAAGGCCGCGTGAGTATGTAAATCGTGATCAGCCAGTGCATCAACAAACGACACAAGTACACTACACACACAACCCCCCCCCACACACGCACACACACACACACACACACACACACACACACACACACACACACACACACACACACACACACACACACACACACAACGTTCACAAGCCAAGCCCCCCCAACACATTTAACCCACAGCAGCACTCACAGGGTCATGCCGTAGAACTTTGGCGTGTACTTGTGGAGGCGAATGAGTTTCATAAAGTACCACAGGTCATGCTCGGATTCGGGCACGTTCTGCTCTTCAATCAACTCCGACCACTTCTTCCCCTTGCGCCGGTGCTGCGGGCGCCCCTGCATGCTGCCGCCGTTGCCGCCCGCGTGCTGGTGCGAGGCTGGGCCGTGTGCTTGGAAGGACCGCCGCCCGGCCATCGATGCCTGCAGGCAACCGGCGTCCTGGAGAGCGCGCTCGTCCTCCTCGACCAACGCGTGGCCGGCGGTGCCCATGGCGCCTGGTGGTGTTGAGCACACAATGGCAGTGGGGAAACAGCAAAGACACATCAACAAGGGCGATGAGCGGAACGTGCAGTGATGGTGATGGTGATGACGACGACGATGATGACGACGACGATGATGATAATGATGATGATGATGATGGTGGTGGTGGTGGTGGTGGTGGTGAATACACTGAGAGGACGTGACACACCAAAGGAAAGGCATATCAAATGAAAGCTCCACACACACACACCCACACCCACACACACACACACACCCACACCCACAGATCCAAACATATCCCCACATCCACGACACAAACCACATCAGCAACACGCACCGTATGCCTGGGGCATGTAGCCGCCAGCGGGCATGGAGTGACGCTTGTTCATGGGAGGGATGGCACGTTGGCCTGCCATGGTGTCGAGCCGCTGGTGGGAGAAGTGGCGCGACATCACAGGCGCAGTCTGCATGGGCACTTGCACCTGCACTGCCTGCTGCTGCTGCTGCTGTTGCTGAAGCTGCGACGGCTGGTGTTGCTGTTGGGGGATGGCTTGCAGGGCCGAGAGCTGGGGCTGGTGGGACGCCTGGCTGTGAATGACGTTGATCACGTTTGGGTTGAATGGCACAAACTGCTGGGGAACACCGTTGATGGTGGTGAATTGCGCCGTGGACGCAGGCACCTGCGCGTGGGCGTGGGCGTGGGCGTGTGCGTGCACGGGCTGTGCTGGCATCGTGTACGCGTACGCCATCTGGCCGCTGGGCACCGTCATGTCCGCTGGCGCCACATTCACTTGATGCTGCTGCTGCTGCTGCTGCTGCTGCTGCTGCTGAGGGGCGTGGAAGGCTGGTTCATGCGTCGAGCGCTGTAAGGCAACAAGGGGGCATGGTGTTGGTGAGACAATGTCGTGTCAAGAGCAGATTGCGTGAGGTTGAAAGGGGTTGGGGTTGGGGGGGGGGAGGGAGATGAAGGAACAGGGAACACATTGGTAACAGACGGACGGATAAACAGACACAGACAGACAGACAGACAGACAGACAGACAGACAGACAGACAGACAGACAGACAGACAGAGACACACACAGACACACACACACGCAGACACAGACAAGTTCTCATACCAGGTGCGCGCGGGCGTTCATGTGGGCGTCGTGTGGAGCAGTGGCGGGGCGCGAGGGAGAGCGGTGATCAACCACGGGCGAGACAGCCTGCTGCTGTTGCTGGTGCTGGTTGTGGTGGTCCCGCACATTCAGCCTGATCCGGGACATGGTGGTGTCGAGCTGGATGCAGCGCGACTTGAGGGCGAGTGTCGCCACATCCACGCTACGCAGCACATGAGCAGTGGCAGGGTGGCAGTGGAAGTTGGTGCGGTGTGAGTTGTGAGCATTGTGGAACAGGAAGTACTGATGGATCAACCTTACGCACACACACATACACATACACATACACAGACACAGACACACAGACATACAGACAGACATGCACACAAACAGACACGCACAGGCACGTAGTGGGACAAAACGTACTCCTTCCACTGCTTGCTGGCAGCAGCGACGTCGCTGACGCGGAAAAAGCCGTCGGCGTCCATCGCAACGCCAAGCTCAATCGCCACCTGCAGTCGTGCAACGCCAAATGGCGGCAAACACGCATGAGAACAGATCAACCCAAGCAGACTTCACAGAAGCACTTGACCCTTGCTTGCATGCATTCATGAGTGAATCGAAACGCATCTACACCCAATGCAAGTTCGATCCAACAACCATTCTTAACACCACCCAAACTATTCGCTCGCTCAAAACCACAACACACGACAACCAACGCCACAGCAGCATCACAGCACAGCACAGCCACAGCACAGCAAAATGCCTCACGTTCGGCTGGAGAAGGTGCTCGAGCACAGCCAGGCGATGGTCGTCGGTGCCTGGCGGTGTTGTGCCAGTGCTGGGAACGGCCGTGTCGCGTGCCGAGGAGAGGGCCGAGTAGCCACCAGAGAGCGCGTGGGGCGACAGGTCGTTCAGGCTTGGGCTGATGCCGTGCAGGCCAGCGAGGCTCGTGGCGCGGTGGGGGGAGGTGGGCGGTGGCACGTCCATGCCTGCGCTGCGGGTGCGGCGAAGCGGGGGAAGGCCTGCGTTGGCGTTGGCGTTGGCGTTGTTGGTCGCGTTAACCTGTCCCTGCTGGTTGTACGTGTAGTAGGTTGACGTGGCGCGCTGCTCTTGCAGTTGTTGCAGCTGCTGCTGTTGCTTGTGCTGCTGCTGGCGCTGCTGCTGCTTGAGGCGATAGTGCTCATGCGGCGACAGGCGGCGGTGCAGCTGTGGCGGCTGCTGTTGCTGCTGCTGTTGCTGGTGTGGTGCATGCACGGCGCGTTCGCGCTGGTACGAGTCCAGCAGCGCAATGTCGGCTGTGCGCGAGTGCTGTGCGCGGTCCAGCGTCGCAATGCCGTCATGCGACAGCGGCGCAGACGTTTGCGGCCGGCCTGTCGTCAGAGACACGTGTAAGGTGAGGAGAAACACGGCGCAGGCGTATGTGTAAGGAAAAAAAAATACGTGTGTGTGTGTGTGTGTGTTTGTCCAAAACAAGCAACGACAGCCAGCATGTATGTAATGCACAACAACAAAGCAAATAAAGCAGACAAAGCGAGAGAGAGAACTTGGTAAAGAGCTGCCCGGAATGCCAACCCTAACGTCGTATCCGTGTAAGCCCTGGAGACTTCTAATCGGCCAGTTATACCCGGAACAGCCGATCATACCTTTTCGGGCGTGTCCACGATTGCTCTTATACGTACCTATAGGTGTAGAGGTCACACATCTTTGTTTAGTTTGCGAAGGAAATCCACGAAAATTGGGCGCCCATGGTGACGACGCGGGCTGCTCACAGGGTTATGGCCCCGTCACGGAATTGAGAATATCGGCGGTCTCGCTCGTTCGTCCGAGAAGTACAGACCGCGCGAGCCCCAGTTTACTGCTCATGCGGAGAGAGAGAGAGAGAGAGAGAGAGAGAGAGAGAGAGAGAGAGAGATAGAGAGAGAGAGACAAAGCGAGAGAGACAGAGAGCAACGCACCGATTCCGAATTCAAGCTTGGGAAGCGGATCAAGGGTGAGCTGGTTCAACTGCGACGCAATGTCTGGCACACACGAAGGTGTCGCGAAGGTCAAGAGTGATGGAGGGAAGGGAGGAAGGGGGATGATGGTGAGGTGGTGGAGGGTAGGTGAAGCCGAAAGGAAGAGGAAGCCGGTTGTGTCTAAAACAGCGACACTTGTTTCCAGCACACACACACACACACACACACACACACACACACACACACACACACACACACACACACACACACACACGCACCATCCTTTGGCAAGGGATGACCCTCGAATGCCATGCGAGCAGGGTCGTTGGCCTGGCTGGCGGTGAGCGGTGTGTCGTTGGTGGAGCCGGGTGCCCAGACAGAGTGGGAGGACGTGACAAAGGGCGTTGGTGCGAGCGCATCGACATGGCTCGCCCACCCGGTGTCTTTGCCTTCAGGCACACAGCACCAGCGCGAAGGTGCACGGTGAGCACAAGGAAGCACACAAGGGGAAGGCGAAAGCAGTCGTTCGGCACAGAGCATGTGTACGTGTGCATGTGCGTGTGTATCGTTGAAGACACGAACGGATGAACGTACGTGGCGAGTGCGGCTCCGTCGAAGGCTGCCCGTTGCTTGTGGCGCTGGAGGGGTGGGAGCTGTTGCAATTTGGTGGAGCAGGGTGTGTGTGAGGGGGGGGGGCAAGCAAAGAGGTGTAGAAGGTGATGAGAGCACAATCGAGCGAGCAGTGTCAGAGTAACCAGAAACACACACACACACAGTGCTACACACACACACACAGTGCTACACACACACACACACACACACACAGTGCTACACACCCCCCCACACACACACACACAGTGCTACACACCCCCACAGACTTACAGCTGCTTTGGGGTGTTTGGATAGTCGCTGTCGTCGACGAGGTCCGCCACAAAGCGCTGGAAGTTCTCATCGTCGAATTCGCCCCGTGATTGGCCGGAGGACGCTGCCTCTGCATGGTACGACGAATATGCCGTTGCCGTTGGTGTCAGCTGGTGGAAAAAGGGGTGGCTGTCTGTGTCCGTGGCCAGGTCGAGGTACGCGGACGTGTGCGAGGACGAGTCGGGGAAGCTGCGGCGTGGCTGGCGCAGCGGGTGTTGCTGTTGGTAGGCTGAACGCGTGTAGTGGTAGTGCTGCTGCTGCTGCTGCTGCTGCTGCTGCTGCGTTGGCACGTAGCTGGCGTTGTTGGTGTTGACGCGCGCGTGGCTGTCGACGGCGGCGGTGTTGATGCTGCTGCTGCTTGTGTTTGAGCTGGTGCTCGCAGTACTGGCGAAGAAGGCGCGGGTGGAGGAAGCCTGGTGGGGATCAGCAAAGGCCGACGAGGCGACGGTTGTCGCGCCGTCGTTGCTGGCGGTGGTGGTGTGCGAATACCCGTCCATCGCTTGGAGCATGCTGTTCACAACGTGTGGCGGCGGGTGCAGTCGTTGGTGGTGTTGTCGTAGTAGTAGTAGTTGTTGTTGTTGTTGTTGTTGTTGTTGGTGTTGGCTGTGGTATCCTAGGTGTTGTCAAACTGTCGGCGCAGCTCGGGTGTTGTTGTTGTTGTTGTTGTGGTGCAGCACCGCTGCCTCCAGAGGAAGACGTGAGGTGTCGAAGAGGAGCCGTGATGGTGGACGCCGTTCCTTCTCTGTTGGCGCGTTTGGCGGCGCCGGTGGTGGTGTTGTTGTTGTTGTTGTTGGTGGTGGTGAGTTTGGAAGGAAGGCACGATGAGAGCAGCAATGAAGCGGGGAACCCCTCCCTTGTGTGCTCTTGCGTGTGAGTGGTGGAAATGAATGTGCAGGTTTTGGTTGGTTTGCTTGGTTGGAGACTGTGGTGATGACTGGTTGGTCGCCGACCACGCAAAAGCAAAGCAAAGCAAAGCCAAGCGAAGCAAAGCAGAGGATGCTCACGCAAACAAACTCCCACCTTCGAACAACACATACAAACAATACAATACACACACCAAAACACAACTCACGCGAACGCGGCGTCAGCAAAACACGGCTTGCCGCCCTCTTCACGCCCGCAAAGGAATCTATCTGGACGAAGATGGGAGGGGGCAGGCTTGTGTTTGAGAGTTGTGTGTGTGTGTGTGTGTGTGTTGTGGGTTGGTTGGGAACGTAGGCAGGAATGCAGACGTGGATCCAGGTTGTGCCGTGTGTGTGTGGCGTGTGTGGCGTGTGTGTGGCAGCACCGGATATCTGGTCTGGCTTGGCTCGGTTCGGTCTGGTTTGTTGGTTGGCGCAGTCAGGTCAGGCAGTCGTGTGTGTGTGTGTGTGTAGTGCGGCAAAACCAAGCAACCCCACAAGAGCGAAGAAGAGGAATGAAAAGAGGAACGAAAGGAGAAGAAGAAGGAGGAGGAAGCAGCACGGCAAACAAAACTTTCCCCCCAACAACAACCAAGCATAACCACAGGTCGTGATGGGAAGGCATGCACGACGTCCGAAAAAAGCACACAAAACAAAAAAGTGCAGGCGCAAGACACAAAGGACGCAGACAACGGGACATGAACGGCACACCGAAGGTTGCTGACTTGCGTCAAGGTGTGTCACTTCGCAACTGTAACGCACAACAACGAACAACAACGCCCAACAACGATGCTGCGTTGAAACACAGCATCGGGACATGCCATGTCCAAGTTGTGCGTCCCTGTCCGTCCAACCGTTTCGCGGCTGATTCGATGCAACGTCACTTGTCAGCACACGTGTGTTGTAAATGAGGCATCGCCACGTGGCGTTGTCAGGGTGGCAGGGTTTTACATTGACAGGAAGGGGGTGGCGTAGTGGTTGTGTTGTGTGTTGTGTGTTGCTTGCGTGCGTGCGTGCGTGCATGCATGCAAGCAGAAACTTTTCAAGTTGAACTTGAAAAAAAAAAACGAACCAACTGCTAACGACAGCATATAGCGTAGTAGCCACAACAAGAACCAAAACGGCACAGCAAGAAGCAGGGCGACACAAC
>NW_004754907.1:615944-620944 GCF_000188695.1 Salpingoeca rosetta | reverse complement strand
TGCTCCTGGAACCACGGAAGCTGTGCTCATCACTTCACGGGCACGTGTGCGTATGGTGCGTTGTGCAGTTCCACGCGAGCATGGTGGGCAAGGTGGAGCTGGCGCTGTTGGATCTTCAGGGCGCCGAGACGCCGGACTGCTGGGCCGCACTCGAGGTGGGGATGGGGTGGGATGGGGTGGGATGTTGTGGGCTGAGGTGAATGGGTGCCATGGGTGATGGAAGTGATGGAGGGGATGTTGGGTGAGCGGTGCGCCCTCCATGGTGAAGCAGGCGTGTCGTAGTGTGCGTTGAGTGATGCATACCTACAATCACGCCACCATCATCACCACCACCACCACAACCGCCATCACCAATTACCAATCACCACTCATCACAAATTGCCACCTGCAGGGACTGATCGCCAATCGCACTGACGAGGAGACAGCGGAGCAGGCGGCAGAGTTGGTCGAGGCGTTCAACCAGCGGCCAGGTGCACACATGATCTTGATGGAGGGAAAAGGGGAGGGGTGTACGTGTGTGTGCTGAGAGGGGGGGGGGGTTCCTGTGATAAGTGTTCATGCACACACACACACACACACACACACACACACACACACACAGACACAGACGCACATCCTTACCCTCATTCCCCATCCCCTTTCTTCAGTGCTGGACGAGGTGCTGCGTGATCCCGGCTGCGTTTCCACATGGACAACTTCGCATTCGCCACACGCACACGCACACGCACACGCACATGTTGGGGAGCGGCGGTCATCAGGATCGCTCCGACAGCGGCGACTGAAGAGGTGAGGAGACACGTGGTGGTAGAGGTGTTGTGAACGCGGTAGTGGTGGTAGTGGTGGTAATGGTGTTGGTGTTGGTGTTGGTGTTGTGTCGTGCTGCACTCTGTGTAAGCTGCGCGTTGGCTTAATCATTGCATCTCATCACTTTCTACTTTGCGCTGTGCAGTCCGCTGACGAAACCGATTGCGTGGATCCGATCAAAGCTCCACCGTAAGCGCCCATGACGATGGTTTCTTGCAAACATGCACACACGCACACTTACACACTTACACACACACACACACAGACGCACGCTTGCTGGCATGCTCGTGATATTGCTTGTCCGTCGTTGCTGACTGCATTGCACATGCACGTCTGATAGGATCTGAGAAGAGTGGATCGCCAGGATCATCGTCAAGGTGAACACCATGCACACATACACACAGCAACATACACACAAGCACACATACACACAGCAACATACACACAAGCACACACACACACACACACACACACACACACACACACACACACACACACGCACACACACACACACACGTGCACACACGTGCACACACACACACACACACTAACACAACTCGCTTCGCCCCGCCATGCCACTGCCAACGCAGGTCGCGGCGGACCACCATCGATGCACTGCCGTCAGATGACGACGACCACCACCACCACAATGACGATGGTGATGACGATGGGGAGTTTGATGAGGATGACAGCAGCGACCACCATGACCACCGCCACCACCATGACCACAACCGTCGCGATAATGACAACGCGTCCGCAGAAGACGCAGGCACACGTCGCACATACGACCACGCCGATCACGACAACAGCACCAACAACAGCCACAGCACCGACACCACCACTGACGGTGGTGTTCACACGCGAGAACACGACGGTGCTGATGTTGTGCTGCGGCGTGCGCGACACCACGAGCGACGTCAGGATCTTGGCGTGCGCCACCGCTACAGCCAGGAGGTGTCACTCGAGGACAGCCTGAACGGCGTGAACGGACTGAACGGTCTGCTAAACAGCAGCGGCGGTGCAGCGAGCATCGTGGCCAACTCTGCACTGTGCTCGCCGTCATCGTCGCCACTGCCGCCCGCTGACGGCGAACGGGGGCGGAGTCGCTGTGTCAAGCGCACGCTCACGGCACTCGCGCTCTCTGATGACGACTTGCCGGACCACCACCACCACCACCGTGATGATGATGATCACGATGATGATGATGATCACGATGATGATGATGATGATGATGATGATGAGGGCGAGTTTGATGAGGACGATGATGACGATCGAACGGCCCGCGCTGAGCGGCGGCAACGGCGGCAGCAGCAGCAGGAGGAAGAAGAGGGGCAGGAACAAGAGAGGATAATGCAGGACAGACACGCGCGCAGCTCACGCGATGGCGATGGTGATGGGTTCTCCAGTGATGATGAGTTTGACTTGGACGACACGGCTGACAGCGCTCGAGGTGAGCATTTTCTGGCGAATGCATGCACTGGACATGCAGTTAGTCGTGTCATGCAGCCTGTTCGCTTCCTTCTGCTGAGTCGCGCGCTTACTAACCCATTCTCTGTGCACACATGTGCTGGCGTGTGTGCCTGCTTGTGTGCGTGTGCGTGCGTGTTCTCATGCTCAGTGCCCATGGTTCGTATCCGTTCGCGCCCCGTCCACCTCCGCTCCAACCCCAACGGCATCAGCAGTGGTGCTGACCATGATGGTGGCCACCTCAACAGTCGCGATGGTGGTGGTGGTGGTGGCGGTGGTGGCGATATCTGGACATCAACAGGCGGCAGTCCCGCCCACCATATCGGTGATGAAGACAGGTCGAAGCAGCGCGGACACGATGTATCAGACGTAGCAGCAGTTGGAGAGACACACGCGAAGAAGAAGACACGCGCACCCCACCAGCGCAGCACTCACGACGACCACGATGATGATGGTGGCGATGATGATGATGATGATGATGATGATGAATGGCACTCTGCATTCGACACAACAGACCACGAGTGGGAGAGCCAGGTTGCCTCGCACGCGGCCAGCCCGCTGGATGTCAAGAACGTAAGCCAAAAGTGCACGTGGGTGTTTGTGTGTGATTTCGAGGTTGCCTTGGCTTTTTTTTCCTTGATGCTGCACCTGTTTCTCAAACGGCAGCGTCATCCCGCTGAATAACTTTGCACTATTCTTCTCACCTTCCTCTCAATCCACCTCTTCCACTCCCCGCACTTCTCCATCAGACGTCCCGGGACCATGCTGCGTTTCAGCCGCTCATCGCCAGCAGCAACAACACGAGCGCAACAGCAGTCGCAGCAACAGCGGTAGGAGGTGGTGACCGTAGTGGCGATGGCGGTGGCGATTGGGCTGTGGACACGACAGCGGACACGCTGGTACTGAGCCCAACCATTGCGTCGCAGATGAACGATTCGCGTGCGAGCAACACGAGCGCAGCCATTGTCATTGACGTCGACCAGGGCGTCATCAGCAACAATGCCGATAATGATGGTGATGGTGGCGGTAATGGAGGTGAGAATGGTGGCGGTGAGAGTGGTGATGATGGTGATGGAAAGTTGAGTGTTGTGGATGCACACACCAGGCGTGATGGCGGCGGTGATGATGCGATGATTTTACCGCCACCGTCTCCATTCATGCGCCCAAGCAGCGCCACAGACCGTGACGATGGTGATGGTGGTGATGGTGTCATGGGTGATGGTGATGGTGATGATGGTGGCGCTGTTGTTGCAAAGCCGTCGGCGCAGCGGGCAGTTGAAATTGACCTCGATGCTGTCGTGAAGGAGCACAGTGGTGGTGATGGTGGTGATGATGCAGATGATGCAGATGATGCTGATCATGACAGGAATGGACGTGCGCATGGTGCTTGCAACCTTGATGGGGAATATGACGACGATGATGATGATGGGGAATATGACGACGATGATGATGACAATGACGACGACGATCAGCAGAACACGTCCTGGCGAACGCTTCCAGATGACGCTGGTGATGATGATGGTGATGTGCAGGACAAAACGCAGCCATCGCCATCAGCGCCACAGTCATCGACAACAACAGCGGCGAAGAGGACGAGTGGTCGTGGTTCGCTGCTGCTGCGGAAGCGCGGGAGCGGTCGTGTCAGTGGCGATGGGCACGATGATGGTGCAGGCCTGCAACAAGAGCAGCACGGAGAACAGCAGCAGCAGCAGCAGCAGCGAGAGCAACAGGGCGCGGTGGCATCAGGCGCAACACATCGTGGCAGCAGCGGGAACGCCAGCGGCAACAGCAGTCGTGGTGGAAGCCGCAGCATGTTGTTGAAGCGGCGCGGTGGTGGGTCGGGAGCAAGCGATAGTGATGGACCCGATGATGCTGATGGTGAACGTGGCGGCGCTGGTGGCGACCGGACTGGTCGTGGTGACGGGGACAAGCGTGGTTCGTTGTCGCGGTTGAAGGGCCGAAGTGCTGATCTCTTCATGGCCAGATGTAGGTTTTGCAGAAGGCGTTCTTGTGTGTGTGTGTGTGTGTGTGTGTGTGTGTGTGTGTGTGTGTGTGTGTGTGTGTGTGTGTGTGCGTGCGTGCATGTACATGCGGGCGTACGTGCATGTGTGTGCGTGCATGTGTGTGCGTGCATGTGTTTGTGAATGTGTGTGCGTGCATGTGTTTGTGAATGTGTGTGTGTGTGTGCGTGTGTGCACGTGCATGTGTGTGTTTGTGTGTTGCAGTTGAATTGCTGTGCTTCGTTTGTTTCATTTGTGACATGCGTTTCCTCAATTTGATTCACGCCAACACACCCCCTCTCCTCAACTGTGCTCATGCACACATGCTCCTTCCTTCCAACTCTTCTCCCTCCCCTACCTCTCCCTCCCACCACCAACACCGTTGTCATGCATCATCAGACGCCAACAGTCCACATATGAGCCGCCGGCAAAAGCCCATGTCCACATCCACGTCATCACCGCACACTCGCAGAACAAGAGCGTCGCTCCCATCAGCATCCGCATCATCAGCGTCAGCAGCAGCTGTGAGGACAGCGCGACACCAGGGCGGTGCTGGTGATGGTGATGATAATAGTGGTGATGGCGTTGGCACGCGTGGAGGTCGGAAGAGTGGCAGTCGACTCAGCAGCAGGCAGGCGAGCGGCAACAAAGGCGCTGGCAACAGCAGCAACAGGAACAGTATTGGTAATGGCAGCAGCAAGACGGGCGGTGCAGGGAATTCTGGCACGC
>NW_004754907.1:600944-610944 GCF_000188695.1 Salpingoeca rosetta | reverse complement strand
CAGCAGCGATGATGATGATGACAATGATGACGATGAATCGTTTGACACGCCTGTTGGCAACGCAGACTTTGGCACAAATCCAGACACAATAGCGCCGGCCGTGGCAGCGTCGGCGTCCCGGACCGCCGTTCCGCACGCGCTTGTCGACTCTGATGACGAATTCCTGACGGCGAGCACTGACCGGTCGCGCCATCTTGCACGCGAGCGAATGGCGGCATCGCTGCAGGTGCAGCACGAGGAGATGCGACGACGCAGGCGGAGGGGCAGAAGAAGAAGAGGTGATGATGGTGGTGATGATGGTGATGATGGTGGTGATGATGGTGATGGTGATGGTGGTGGTGATGATGGTGGTGATGATGGTGTTGGTGGTGTGAGTCGCGTGAGGAGTGGTAAAGGAAGAAGACGACGACGGGGACGGACGGCGACGACGAAAGACGAGAGCCATCGTGGCGACGGCGATGATCGCGATGGTGATGACAATGAGACGAAAGACAAAGACAAGGAGAAGGAGAAGGAGAAGGAGAAGGAGAGCAAACGAGAGAACAAGAGCATGAAGCAGCGACTGAAGAAAATTGGACAGTCCCTCTGGCTTGACGTCGAGGATGTGTTGTTTCGCGTCTTGGATGAGGACAGGGAGCCGAGACCCTGGAAGATGGTGAGATGCTTTGGGGGGGGGGATGTGGGGTGTGGAGATGGTGGGTGGTGCAGGTGGGGGATGGTGGGTTGCCGTTCTTGTGGGGTGTGTGTGTGTGTGTATGTGTGTGCGTGTATGTGCGACTGTGTGTGTGTGTGTGCGTGTATGTGCGACTGTGTGTGTGTGTGTGTGCAATGTATGTCGTGCGACAACGACTCGGAACGCCCAAACCCACAAACACACACGCGCAACGCTCACATGTGTTGCCTGCATGCATGCGTATACAGCTCAACGTGCTTGTGTCCCGTGCGCACCGCGTTGCCACGACCTATCCTGGGGCGTCGTCGCAATTTGATCCGGCCATTGATCGTGACGTCAAAAGCAGCGGACCAGATGTCCTCAGTGCGTATTGGCCCGGGAGAGGGGAGGGGATTGAAAATGCGCGTTGGTTGTGCTCACGTTTGTTTGTTTGTTTGTTTGTGTGTGTGTGTGTGTGTGTGTGTGTGTGTGTGTGTGTGTGTGTGTGTGTGTGTGTGTGTGTGTGTGTGTTTTGAGCAGTATCAAATCAGCATCTCTCCTCACGCGTCACTTGTGTTGGCACATCCGTCATCCTTGTTGGGCAGCATTCAACCACGTGCTTCCGTTTCTGTTTCGCATCCACGACAAACCCCACCCGAGCATCGACCAGACCGCAGTCGCAGGTGTGTGTGTGTGTGTGTGTGTGTGTGTGTGTGTGGGTGTGTGTGTGTGCCTTGACAACTGTCCTGACGACCACCACCTGACTCCCACTTGTGTTCCTTGTCATCCACATGCACTTCATCCTCATGTCTCTCCCCTCTTCCCCCCCCCCAAACCCGGCAACCGTCAACGGCACGGACAACAACGGCAGCGCTGTGCGGGCCGCTGCTGCTGCTTGTGCTCATGGCGCTAAACATGGTGGGCCTGTTTTACCTGCCCATCGTGTTTGTGGCCATCGCTGCTGTTGGCATTCAGGAGGCGGACGTGCCGTGCTTCTACAACACCATCCCCGTGCAGAGTTACCTCATTTGGAAGGTGCGCACGTGACGTGAAGAGGAGGATGAGAGGACTATGTTGAGTGGTGTCGAATTGGTTGTTGGTATTTGGATGTGGTGTCACTGCTGGGTCAAGCGCTGTTGCTGGCTGGCACTTGCTGTTCACCCTTACTCACGCTTGTTGTTCTTCTTTTTCCTGCTCTCATCCCTCACCCAACAACCGCCACAACCCTCCGCCTCATGTGATGTCTCGTGTCCACTACGAAGGCTGGGTTGTATGCGTTCATCTTTGTGATGCGCGTGCTCGTGCACATATCCGCACAGCGGTGGAAGGCGAAAGTTTCTCGCGAAACGTCAAAACTGAAAAAGGCCCTCGAACGCGGTGCGTGTGTGTGCGTGCATGTGTGTGCGTGCATGTGTGTGTATGTATGTATGTGTGTGCGTGCATGTGTGTGTTTGCACGAGTGTGTGTGCGTGCATGTGTGTGCGTGCATGTGTGTGCGTGCATGTGTGTATGTATGTATGTATGTGTGTGCGTGCATGTGTGTGTTTGCTTGCACTCCTCACCACCTCCTCGCTACCACCTCATCACCATCACCATTAGAGCGCCACGTGATGCGGCAAGTTGGCGCCGCCCTCCGCTATTACGACGCAGCGACAAAGGAGGACAAGCTTGCATCATACTGGATGAAGGTGTGTGTGACGTGTGGCGCGTGTGTGTGTGTGTATGAAATGGGCTGCCAATTTGCTTTGCTTTGCCTCACTCAACTCTGCTGTTGTCCCTCGTGCCTTCAACCGAACAATCAATCACCAATCACCATAACTTACCCTCAATCAACCAATCCATCCAATCAATCCACCAATCAACCACCACTCACCCTCATCCAATCAACCAATCCATCCAATCAATCCATCAATCAACCACCAATCACCAAACAATCAATCACGACCACGTGACAGGAGGCGCTGCGTGCGCGGCGACAGGTGGACGTGGTTACGTATCACGGGCTCCTGTCCATGGTCCGACACGACAAGATCACGTCATCATTCAGCTACAGGCTGCTCAAGGTATCAACAGCACAGTGGTGGCGGTGGTGTGTGTCATGCGTGTGTGTGTGTGTGTGTGTGTGTGTGTGTGTGTGTGTGTGTGCGCGCGTCATGCGCGCGCGTGTGTGTGTGTGTGCGTGTGTGTATTTTTTTGTGCATGTGATCTAACTTTCCTTCATTCCTGACAACACCACCACCACTACCACTACCACCACCACTGCGTCGCCCTTTGACTGCTGCTGCGTGGCAGTTCCTGTCCCCCGTGTCCATCGCGTGGGATGTACTTGGTATGGCCATATCTGTCGAGCTGACCCCGAGCATGTGCGAATCCAAAGAACTTCGCTCACTCGTCTCGTGAGTAGCACCAAGCCAACTTTCATATGTGCATGTGCATGTATTTCTGTATTTGTGTGTGTGTGTGTGTGTATTTCTGTGTATGTGTGTGTGTGTATTTGTGTGTATGTGTGTGTGTGTGTATTTGTGTGTATGTGTGTGTGTATGTGTGTGTATGTGTGTGTGTGTGCTTGCCTGCGCTCTACTCACCGCCATCGCGACTCTCACTACTGGTACGCCACCTCCCCCCCCCCAATTCCCAAAGAGCGCTGGCCATCTTTGCTGCTGCTGGATTGGTTGTGCGTCTGTTCTCCTTTTTCCTCTGGCTCTTCCAAGCGCTCGCGGCGCCAGGACCCGTCCGTCGCTCAATCTACAGATTCATCAACAATGTGCGCGGTGTTGATTGGCTGATGTGTGCGTGTGTGTGTGTGTGTGTGTGTGTGTGTGTGTGTGTGTGTGTGTGTGTGTGTGTGTGTGTGTGTGTGTGTGTGTGCGGACACTGTGTGCTGAAACAACCGCTCCCTGCTCATCCCACTCCCCACTCCCCAACTCACGCCATTCCCCATGCCCACCCCGAACCATCACCAGTTTGATGAGCGCTACTACTTTGGAGCGCGGGTACTGGCCACTCTTTTCAACATCGTCGTCGACATCGAGCGTCCAAAGCGCACGCGGGACGCGCTCAAGGACATGCAGTTTCGGCTCGACGGTCAGTGATGGGAAACACTGGTTGAGAGGGTGGGGATGGTTTGCTTGTTTTGTATGGTGTGTGTGTATGTGTGTGTGTGTGTATGTATGTGTGTGCTTGTGTGTGCTTGTGTGTGTGTGTGTGTGTGTGTGTGCTCTCACCCACGAGCTCATCAACCATGTACACATCCTCGCAAACCCACAACACACACACACACACCTCCCCCACAAACACACACACACACACACACATGCACGCAACACCATCCCCGCTGCGACGGCAACAGCCGAGCTGGCGGACATGAAGCTGAAGCGTTATTTGTGCCGCATGTACGTTTTGGACCGATTTTTGAATCGCACGGCAGATCACTCAGACACGCCCAACAGCCACAGCGGTGGTGGTGGTGGTGGTGCTCACCGGCCGGCGAGCAAAGCACGGCGGTCGTCGATTGTGTCGCGATTAATCAAGGCCTCGCAGCGCAAGGGCAGCCAGGGCTCGTACGCGTGAGTCAACTTATGATTCGGTGGCAGTGGCGGTGACGGTGGTGTTGTGTGTGTGTGTGTATAAATGTGTGTGCGTGTTTTTTGATACACGCTGTGCACGCGTGCTAGTGTACGGCATGCAAAATACCACACCACTTCCAACTTCCTCACCCCCACCGACGACTGCCCTTCCCTGTGTGCGTGTATGTGTGTGCCGCAGCCTGCTTGAGCGCGTGCTGCAGGTGTCACATGATCAAGATGCATGGGAAGAGTTTGGAGCACTCAGTGATCTTCTGTTCCAGCACTTTGCTACCAAGTACTCCATTGGTGCGTACATGAGTGCGTCATGATTGTCGTTGTGTGGTTCTCTCATCGTGGTGTGTTTTTGCTGACATGTCTGCGGCACGCGCATGATTCATTGTTGTGCTCACATTCATGGTGCTGCTGTTCACGTGTGTGCGCGTACGTGTGCGTCTGTGCATGTATTTGTGTACAGCTAAGGGTTACATCAACGACGCGTGGGAGGCGAAGCGCAAAGTCGAGTTCAGGTGATGCAGCGCACATGTGTGCATGAACGTGCGAACGTGTGAACGTATGTGTGTGCGTGTGATTGCTTGGCGTGCTCCCTTTGTACACACCACTTCAAATGCATTCCTCACTCGCATTTGTCACCCTTGTCACGCACGGCTCAGGTTCTGGCGACGACACGTGATTGAGCTTGGGTTTCTTCTGGCGGACCAAATTGATCTCAGGCAAATGTGCGTTTGCTACGTTTGCTGCTGCAACTGCTGTTTGCTGTCATGACAGCAGTTTCTCGCCCGATTTCTGCCTTGAAGAGTCCTTCGCTCCTCCTCCACCATTCTCACCACAACTCCACTGCCACCACGGCTACCCTACCGCTACTACTACTACTACTACTACTATCATCATCATCATCATCATCATCATCATCATCATCATCATCATCATCATCATCATCATCATCATCATCATCATCATCATCATCATCATCATCATCATCATCATCATCATCATCATCATCATCATCATCACCACGACTGCAGGGTGCTTGACCGGCGGATACAGCGGAGTGCGCCAAACAGCGAAGAAGTGCAGGCGCTGCAGCGCGAGTACGACCTCGTGAATGAGCTTGACAGCGAAGTGGAGTCTGTGATTGAACACCTTCGCGACCTCACACCGATGGACTTTGACGCCGCACACGACGAAGAGGGCGACGATGGTCGTGATGGTCGTAGTGATGGTCGTCATGGTGGTGCTGGTAGTCAGCGATGGCGTGACAAAGAGGGGCGTGGGTCTGTGTTTGCTGGCGGTGATGCTGATGACGGCGCGGTAATTGATGGTCACAGACAGCGAAGCGAGGGGGAGGTGCTCGACCTCAGCAATTGCCGTGGCGATGACGATGGCGATGGTGATGACGGTGATTATGAAGATGACGAAGATGACTTTGAGTATGCCGATCGTGTTAGTGGTGGAAGCGGTGATGGGCAGCAGGCGGGACAGCAGCAGGACGCGGCAGAGGGGCGAAGCGTGGATGACGACGACGCGTTTGACCTCAAGCTGGAGGACCTGGAGCGCAGTCTTGCCCGCGCAGATATCGAAACGGCGGGAAGAATGGACAGTTTCGTGCATTTGCGCGAGTCATCCGCGCAGTTGGCGGCAAGCGAGCGCGAGCTGTCACGGCGGCGCCAAACGCACAACGACAAGAAGAAGACACGAAAGTCAGAGAAGAAGAACAAGGGCAACAAGCAGCGAGAGGACAAGGACGCGGAGAGGAGGAGGAGCAACGCACACAAGCGCAGCTCAAAGGAAGAAGTGAAGGCACAAGAGCACGGGAAGGCACAAGAGCAAGCGAAGGTACAAGATGGTGCGTCCCACGAACACGGCTCGACAGACGCCCATGCACGCAATCATCATCACGCACCGTCGAAAGGCGGGCTTGCGTCCATGCAGCTTGCGAGCGCGGCGCTTGGCGTCGTTGCAGCGAGCATGAACACAGACAGCTCCAACCCTGATAGCAGTGTTCATGATGGCGGTGGCGGTGAGCGCGGTGAATGGGACGACGTCACAGCAGCGCTGGTGACCGCAGGTGCATCAGCAACAACAGCCACTGCAGCACAGCAATCACAGCAGCAATCACAACAACGACAACAACAACGACAACAACAACAACAACAACAACAACAACAACAACAACAGCAGCAGCAGCAGCAGGAGCAAGCGGGGCGTGGGCGGCGGACTGTTCCAATTCGCAAGGCGACGACGACGCGCATTGACGTGACGCCATCACCGCCATCATCGCGACGCGCAACACATGATGACCTGGACCCGATCAGCGGCATTGACAATATGCACGCAAAGCCCCAACAACAACAACATCAACAACACCAGCACCAGCAGCAGCAGCAGCAGCAGCACCAGCAGTGTGCACCGTCGGCAGGGCTGTTGCAACCACCGCCACCATCTTATGCGTCACTGCCTGACGTGGCTGATTCTGGCAGGCGTCACACCGTTGGTGTGGACTCGCTGCAGTCCGTGGCAGCGCGCCGTAAGCGCCACCTCATCGACCCATCCAACGTCACGATGGGTGGATATGGTGGTTATGATCAGGACAACGGCAGCTCCAGTACCACCACAGTCCAAAGCAACCAGCGGCCAGTCAGCAGTCACGGCAGCAGCGGTGGCGGTGGCGGTGGTGTTGGCCGTGAGTTTGTGCGCCATCCTGCAACGGAGCCCCCGTTTTCGCGGCGGTGGTCGCGTGGGCGCTACAGCCACTCGCGCCGCCGCCACAGCACAGCGGTGGAGGGGCTGGCTGGGCCCATATCCCCGGCGCCAAGCGCACCAGACCTGAAACCTTCACGGCTGGCAGAGGACCTCTCTGAACGTTCACGAGAGGCGTTCCACTCGCACTTCCGCACGGCGACACTGATGGCTGCAGACCGCTACTTTACGCAATCGCGGGAAACGCTCAAGCCGGATGCGGGCGTTGCAACGCCGGACAGGCGACGGCGCAGCAGCTCCAATCCAGCAGCCATGCACGCGGCAGTGGCCCGAACACGCACTGGCGGTGTTGGCAGGCGAGGCAGCAACAACGTACAAGATCAGCAGCAGCAGCAGCAGCAGCAGCATCTTGCTGTGCCGATGTCGCCCCTTGCCGTGTCGTCGCCTGCACTTGTTAATCCCAACGAGGCGGAGAAAGAGCGGGAAGATGGCAGTGATGGCGACGATGGTGACGGTGGTGACGGTGACGATGAGTTTGTCGATGCGGTTGACACGTTGGAAACGAGCCTGCATGCATCGCAATCACAAACGAGCAAGCGATCGTCCATCGTCTTTGAATCGCCAGTGCACGTTCAAACACCACAACAGCAGCAGCAACAGCAGCAGCAACGCAGTGGCAGTGGCGGCGCTGATCGTGAGCAGCATAGGTCTGTTGACTTTTCCGTCAGCGTTCGGACTGGATCTGGCCGCAGTACGGGCGCAAACGAGCGCGTCGGTGCACCGCACGCCCGCATGCAGACGCCCGAAATGAGGGGAGGGCGAGGGCGAGATACCGACAACAGTGGTGGTGGCGATGGTGATGGTGCGGACAGCGACGCTGGCATCCAGCACCATCTTGGTACCATGAGCGTCGTGTGAGTGAGAGAGAGGGGGAGGGGAGTTGGTGGATGTGTTTAGGGATGTTCTTGTTGTTTTGTTGTGGTGGTGGCGCCACGCTAGGTGGTCGCGTATGAGTAGGTTTGATGGGGGTTTTGACAATCGCTCATCTGCTTGCACATGAACGAACGTGTTGGTCCAGGACGTTACTTCCGTGTTCATTGATAAACGAATCAGGTCACAACGTCAAGACTTCATTTGAAAACCCGACTTTATGTGTGCTGTTGGTCATTGGTTGACATTGACATGAAAGAACCAAAAGCACTGTGTGTGTATGTGTGTGTGTGCTTGCGCAAACACCGTCAAATGCATCAACCAATCTTCAAGCGTACATCGACGGTTACAATCCGATGACAGAAGACATAACTGTTGGTCGTTGGGATTGTCGTTACAGGCACCCGTGAGCGCTCCCCAAAGCGATTGACCATGTCTCACTTCCATCGCGCGCACACATGCCCTTGGTTCTGCATTCCATCTTGCACGCTCATTCAATGTAACTCGTGCGATGGCTGCAACACAGTAGGAATCCACAAAACAACATGCCACCCAAGTCATACAACGCCCATGCTCAACAATCATGTCAATCCATCGCTTTCTGGTTGTTAGCCGCGTCTCCTCGTCAGTCTTCGCGCCGGTACATGACCGATGACTTGACCTGTAACACATATGTGTGTGTGTGTGTGTGCGTGTGTGCGCGTGTGTGCGTGTGTGTGAGCTTTGAAAGTCTCCCTCTCGCCTCAGCGAAAACGAACGCACACCACCTTGGCGGATCAACACTCCCTTCCTCCACCCAACACCCCCGCCCCCCACACACACGCACAAACTGACCGCATGGATGTTTGTGGAGAAGGAGCGGAGGGGAAACACCTCTGCGGCGTTGGGCACGAGCTTTGCATCGGACTCCTCCCACGTCTGCAGCAAAACCCGCATGTGGCGTTGTGGTGAGGGCATTGTCGACACAGACAGATGAATCGACACAAACACAGACACGAACACAGACTCACAAAGCAAACAAAGGCGCACGCACACGCACACGCGCGCGCGTACACAGACACACACATACAACTGCACACGCAACCAAAGACACACCCACCCACACACATACAACTGCACACGCAACCAAAGACACACCCACATCCACCCACACGAGTGCGCGCACCTCTGGTGTGAGCACGTCCTTGTCGGTGTAGATGAGAATCTCAAAGGCACACGGGTCGTCAATGAGTGGCAGGAACGACACGCTGGCCGTGATCTGACGCAGGATGCCCTGAATCTCAGCATGGATCTCCTTCTCCGTCTTGTTCGACACACTGCAAAACATGAGCGCGTGTGCATGTGTGAGGAAACATAAACGAAAGAAGAGCAGTGCAACCATGGGAAGTCGAACGGTGATGTGAGAAAAAGCACACACACACACACACACACACACACACGTACGCACACACAATGCAGCACGTATAGTCATTCATACGCACGAGTTTTCGTCCATGGACTTGTCACACTCAATGTCAAACTGCCAGCGTTCCATGACCTGCACAAAGAGCACGTGAAGGACAATAAGAAGGCGTGCATGTGTGCATGTGTGCGAGTGTGCGTACGAGCGTGTACAAAACGACGCGGAATGAAGGCAGAGAACGCAGCAGTTGAACACCGCCAGTGCAACCGTGAACAGCGACCGGCAACAGCAACACACCTCAGACGTCATGGAGCTGCTGATGACGAGCACAACCTTCTGGATCGTCTTCTCCATCAGCCATGCTGTCAATGTGAACAGTAAGGATAAAGCATAGTGTGAGCTGCTATATCGACACAACTAGCGCCCTCCATTCCCTCCCCTTATCTTCATCGCTTTCACGTGTTCCCATCTTCGACCAAACGTACTGTTGAGTTGGGTGAGGATGTTGTTCACGTAGCGCTTGAGCGATTCGTCGCCAGTTGTCAGCAGCGTCAGGCCATACTTCTTCACCCGCTCAAACTGCTCTGGTGGGTAGATGCCACGCTGCGCGACATGGATACAATAAGCAAACCACGCGTGAGAGCGGTGCTGAGCATGGCCAGTGTCACACAATAACGCCCTTTCCTTCCACCCAAACCACAACATCAACACGCGCGCGCATACCTGGTAGAG
>NW_004754907.1:593446-595357 GCF_000188695.1 Salpingoeca rosetta | reverse complement strand
TCACACACACACACACACACACACTCTCTCTCTCTCTCTCTCTCTCTCTCTCTCTCTCTCTCTCTCTCTCTCTTATCCCCTGCACTCCCCTCACCAACACCATCACCGTCACCACCATCACCACCACCACCATCACCATCATCAGGGCATCGTCCCAGACGCGTCTGCTGTTCTGCACGACGGGTGTCCTCCTGCGCCAGCTGCAGTCCGACCCCGCCATCCACTCTATCTCGCACATCTTCGTGGATGAGGTGCCCTACGCTCGCAGCATGTGATTGCTGAATGACGTTGTGGAATGAATGTGCGATTGCTCTGGGTTTCGTTCACGCAACCTGTCCCCCCCCCCCTCTCACAGCGTTCTCAACCCCGTCTACCCCTTCACCGTTCACCCCCACAAACCCACAACCAACTCCACACATTACCGTCACCATCACCACCACCATCAACACGATCATCACGCCAGGTGCACGAGCGCAGTCTTGACAGCGACGTACTGCTTGCTCGGCTCCGCGATGTTTTGCGCCGCCGAAAGGACTTGAAGGTCGTCCTCATGAGCGCAACCCTCGACGCCGCAAAGTTCTCAAACTACTTTGGAGGTGTGTGTGTGTGTGTGTTTGTGTGTGTGTGTGTGTGTGTGTGTGTGTGTGTGTGTGTGCGTGTGTGTGTGTTTGTGTGTGTGTGTGTGTTGGTGTGTGTGCGTGTGTGGGGGGGGTCATGGAATGCCCCTGTGTGATTATTTGTTTAAACAAGCTATCAGCTGTCAACCATCCCCTAGCATTGCTAAGCACAATATCACATGTCCCACACCCCCACCCCGTCAACCCTTGGCAGGCGCACCTGTGATTCAGATCCCCGGCTTCACGCATCCCGTGAAGGAGGTGTATCTTGAGGACATATACGCAACCGTCCGTCCGCGCATATCGCTCCCGTCTGCAGAGAAGGCAAAGCGGGTACGGTCATGATAGGAGCTTTGAGTCATCGAGATGATGAGGATATGTTTGTGCGTGTATGCCTCGTTTGTGCATGCGTGTGTGTGTGTGTGTGTGTGTGTGTGTGTGTGTGTGTGTGTGTGTGTGTGTGTGTGTGTGTGCGTGTGTGTGTGTACTGGTACGTTTTGAAGACACATTCAAGCGTTGCTGCCTTGCTTACACCTACCACCATCACACCACCATCACACCACCGTCACCAACCCCAGTCCATGCCTTGGACGGCCCGCAGCGTTGCTGGGGAGGACGCGTGCGGTGTGGATGACGAGACACTGACGCGCCTGGCGGCGGTCGATGGCATTGACTATCAGCTGATTGCAGACATTGTGCAATACATTCTCCAGCACGGGGATGATGGCGCAATCCTCATCTTCATGCCAGGTGATAGGGAGGGAACAGGCAGAGATGGTTTTGGGGAGCATGTTGACGTGAGATGGCGATCATGGTGCCTCTGCTTCGCCTTGGGTTCCCCGGCTCTGAACCGAATCCTCCTCTCCCCACCACTCATCCTCAGTCTCCTTGATTTCACATTCGCCAACTACGCGCCTCCCTCGTGCCGTGTGCAGGTATGGGCGAAATCACGCGCGCGATCAAGACCATCAACAGCAAGTGCGGCGGACGCGTGACAGCAATGCCGCTGCACTCGTCGCTCACAGCGCAGGAGCAGGCCCGCATCTTCAGCAAGGTAACGTGGTGGGGTGGCACCACCTCATTGCTTCACGGTGCGCCAGCCGTGTTAGAGCTGTGTTGACATGGTGACAAGGGTATGCCGAAGTGTGCATGTATGCCAACAACCACTGCACCCATGACACGCACTCACACGTGCGCACACATACACACATACATGCGCACACACACACATACATGCGCACACACAAAACCACACACGCACCAAACCATCACTGCGCGCATTATCAGGCGCCGA
>NW_004754907.1:538446-588446 GCF_000188695.1 Salpingoeca rosetta | reverse complement strand
CGCGTCGATGGCGCCATCCGCGCGGGGGGCGGTTGGGTCGAGGTCGCGGCGGGCGGCGATGGCCGAGTCGGCGGTGGGGGCGAGCGGGTCGTGCTGCTCAAAGTGATTCATCCTGAGACGACGGGGGGGGGTGTGATGGTGGGATGGAGCAGTGAGAACAGGGGCACGGGACAAGACAGGACAACAGAGTAACACAGTTCACATCACACAGCAAGCGAGTCACCTCGTACATTATCGCCGCCGCCGCCACCACCACCACCACCACCACCACCACCACCACCACCACCACAGACACCACATCACCGACATTACGTCACCACCACGTCACAGCACCTGATGAAGGTCTTGAGGTCGTCAACAGACTCCACAGCGCCGGCGTCGCGGCGGAAGATCTTGGCGCGCGGTGCCAGCTGGTACGTGTAGTCGTCGCCGTGCGCACGTGCAGCGGCAGGATAGTTGGACACGTTGTAGATCTGAGAGGTTGGGAGGGGGAGGGGAAGAAGGGGATGTGATGCGAGGGAAAGTTTGGGGGCAAAGGAGAGAGGTGTGGGTGACATCAAATCAAGATACATCAACCATGACGACACACACACACACACACACACACACACACACACACACACACACACACACACACACACAGGCAGACACACACACACACAGGCAGACAAAAGGCTGACCCATGGGTAGTAGGGGACGTTGTAGCTTGGCCAGTAGCTGCGCTGCAGATCCATTGTCTTGTCCTCAAGCACATACGCACCAGGAATCTGATGCACACCAGAGATGCGGTGATGATGATGATGATGATGATGATGATGAGCCGAGGTGTAGGACGGCGAGGGAGGAACCCATGGCACACACACACACACACACACACGCACACACAACACGCACACGCACACACACACGCACACACACACATATATACACACACATGCACACGCACACGCACACGCACACACACACACACCTGTTCGGAGACCCAGAAGATGCCGTGTGGGAGGGGCTGGCCCGGGACGAAGAGCTTGTAGTCGATTGTCATCCACTGGTTGTTGTACGTCCCGCTCTGGTACTGGTAGAAGCGCTCATGCCACTCCCGGCCCGTGTTGGTCATCCGCGTTGCAACAATCACGCGCACCCTGTTGTTGGCAGTGGTGATGGCGGCGGAAGCCATGTGAGTGCATTGGAGGAGGAGGAGGTGGTGGTGGTGGTGGTGGTGGTGGTTGATTCACACGGCAGCACAACCACACACACACACACACACACACACACACACACACACACACACACACACACACACACACACACACACACACACACACACAACCACACACACACACACATACACACATACACACAACCACACACGCACACACACACACACACACACACATTATATGCTTACCAGTATGGAAGGGTGCTTGGGTTGACCATGTCATACAGGGTGTTGTTGAAGATGCCATTGGTTGTCTCCATAATCGCCATCTGAACAGAAGGCAGGGGGGAGGAGGAGGGTGCCATGAAGTGACGGGTGAGGATGAGGATGGCGGTGAGGTGTGGTTGTGACACTCGCAGGGGAATATACACCATGCAACAGCAACGTATAGCGGTGCACACACACACACACATACACACACATACACACACACATACATACACACACACACACACACAAAACGCGGCACAACACAACCCACCCTCTCTGATGTGATGTAGTAGTCGTCGAGGGATTCCAGAAGGGCGGGGTAGCCCGAAAACATGACTGTACTCGTTTTGGTGCCTGCCGTGGTGGAATAGGGGAGATGGTACACCTGGTGGGCGCAAGATTGCAAGGGTGGTGTGAGGGCAGTGACAGAGTGACAGAGTGAGAAGGGGAAAGATACTGACACACACACGCACGCATGCACACACACACACATGCATACAACACACACACACATGCATATAACACACACACATGCATACAACACACACACACATGCATACAACACACACACACACACACCAACACACACACATCACAACACAACACAACACATCACAACACAACACACACATCACAACACAACACACACTCACGCACACACACACACACACCACAACACAAAATCATATGCATCCGTCACGAACCTTGAAGATGCGCAGCATTTGGGAGTAAGGGCACCAGGTGGTGTGTGTGAACATGAGATCGGATAAATCGTCCGTGACCTTCACCATGGCGCTGCAGTGCGTTGTGTCCGCCATAAAGTCCTTCAATTCCTGTTGTGTCATCGCCGTCACGTTGGGCCGCTTCCCCGGATACAACGCAAGCTCAATCGTCGGCAGATCAACCACTGCAGGGGCAAGAGGGGGGGAGGGGAGGGGAGAGTATAAGCGAGGGAGAGAAGGGAAATTGCGTGCATGTGCATGTGTGCATGTGCATGTGTGTGTGTGTGTTGAAATCGTTCCGAAGCAAAGTGTATGAATAAATAGTCCGCTCAATCACACACACCACCACCACCACCACCACATACAAAACACCATACACACACATCATGCACGTACGAAGGTTAAGGAGCAGCATGTCGGTGAAGGTGAGCTTCTTCTGCCCAGCTGCGTTGTAGCCTGCCACGAGCCCATTCAGCTGCTGATACACCAGCGCAACCTGGACAGGTACGATGACAAGCAGCAGATGGTTTGTGTGTGTATGAGTGTGTGAGTGTGTGTGTGTGAGTGAGAGTGGGAGAGAGAGAGTGTGTGTGTGTGTGTGTGCGTGTGTGTGTGTGTGTGAGAGAGTGGGAGAGAGAGAGAGAGAGAGTGTGTGTGTGTGTGTGTGTGTGTGTGTGTGTGTGTGTGTGTGTGTGTGTGTGTGTGTGTGTGTGTGAATGGGAAAGGAAGCAGAGGCCGTTCGCATGCAAAAGCGAGTGATGTATATCATCAGCCCACTTTGAAAACATTCACACGCGTACAAACCTGTGTCCAGAACGGGTCCTGTGGGTTGTGCTTGATCTTGTCCATGGTCCAGTTGTAGTTCTGCTGCACAAAGGCCATGACCTGTCTCAAGCGATAGTGACACGCCACGTTGGGTGAGATACGAGCGACACTCGTTCTGCGCACTCACATAGGCAAACATGCATGTGCACACACGCACACGCACACGCACACACACACATGCACACACACACACACACACGCATGCACTACCTTTGGGTCATGCTCTGGCTCCAGGTTGAGGTACGTGTTGTAGATCATATCCGCTGTAACCAGACCTTCCACGTAGCCTGCAAAGTTGATGAATTCGGGGTAAGTTGAGTACGGAACGAAGAAAGGTGTCACAAAGCACTCGGCCTCAGCAGCACCGCCAGCGATTAGCCAGCCAGACACATACACTCACTCACTCACTCACTCACTCACTCACTCACTCACTCACTCACTCACTCACTCACCCACTCACTCACTCACGCGCGCACCGGCAGAGAAAGCGGCGAGGTTGTCGTTCTGGACGGAGGTGGATGGCTTTGTCTGGACGTGCAGCTTGGCAAACCCAGTCATGTTGTAGGCGGGAAGGTTGTGGCTCGCCAGTGCAGTCCACTCGCCACCGCTTGCAGACACGACGCGGCAGTCAAAGCCATCCTGTCCCTTGCGCGCACATGCCACCGCCGTCTTGGACGGAGACGCCGCCGCTTGGCCACTGCTGTAGCCAACCACAACAGCGAGCAGCAGCGCCACAGACAACACACAACAACGCACCAGCAGCATCGTGTTTGGTTGGTGTTTGGTTCAAGGGCTTGTAGAAATATGGTGGTAAATATCAAACGATTATCCGCAGAACGGCGCTGTTTGAGGTGAGGTCGTGCTTCCGCCATCATCAGACCTAGAGATCTTGCACCCTTCCACCCCCTCGGCTCTGCTCCCCTCCCACCCGCCCACCAGCCCACCATTCTCCTATTCTGCTGTCCTCGTGTCTTGGTCAGTGTTTTATGCATAACCATGTGTTCATCGCCAAGTCGTCAAGCAAGCTTGTAACAGTCCAGACCCGTCAACACCTGCCAAAGCGAGCAGGCAAGAGGGCAAGCATCAATGATGATGAGGATGAAGATGAGTGCGAGCACTGTCTGCGTCGGAGTGGTTCACACGGCTCACAATTGAGCGCTCACTTCAGCAAAAGTACACTCCTCGCCACCAAGCACACACACACACACACACACACACACACACACTATGCAACACACACACTCGTCAAACCCACCTTGGAGTCTGTTTGAGAATACGTGCACTTTTGATCCACACGCGCTTGCAGCGACGCAAACACGCTTCTCGCTTTCTCAAACTCCGGTATCTGCATGAATGATATTGGTGTTGTGAGCGTGCAAGTGCGCGCGTTGTGCAAAAGGCGCTCTCGACATCCCCCCTTCCACACTCACGCCAAAGCACAAGAACAAAGCCAAAGGAAGGCAGCACGACGATCGCATTGGGCCACCTTGTCGATTGCTGCTCTGTTCATGGTCTGCGCAGCGCGGTAGAGTTCCATATCGCGAAGACAGCTCTGCTCCAGCAGTGCAAGGAGATCTGGCGGCAGCTGGTTCATCCTCGGCCGTCCCTCAACCACCTGCAAGCGTGCAATGCATCGTGTTGGCATCGGGGGTAGGGGGCAGGATTTGCGCGCAAAGGTCGCACAGGAGCACAGAAGAGTGCGTTGTGCCCTGCCATTCCCTTTGCATTTCATCCTCCCATATGTGCAGTCCAGGCATGTGTAAGCGCACCCAAGCGTACTCCACAAAAGCAGCAGCAGCAATATCTCACCTTCTGTCGCTTGTAAGTGAGGTGCTGGAGCGGCACGCGCATGCGAAAGGCAAGCAGCACCAGCAGTTCATCCATCTTGTCTGTCACCCCAACGACCTACAAGAACGTGCATGTGAGTATGTGTGTGATGTGTGAGTGATGTATGAGTGATGTGTGAGTGATGTGTGTGTGTGTGTGTGTTGTCACACAAGAGAGCCGCAAGCAAACCACTCAACTGTCGCAGACAACACCAAAGTACGACACGCAACATTACAAACCCAACAACAACTACACAAGCTGCGAGATGACGTTGTAATGTAACGCACGTCAATGTCCTTGAGTTCTTCCTTTGCATCCTCCACGTCCATGGTTCCTCGTGACAACACGCGCGTGTAGTGATCCTGTGCATGCAAGCACGACGCGAGCAGGCACATTGCACTCCGCGTGTCTGTCTTGTGCAGCACAGTCATGCATTTGCATAACCACCGTCACACTCCCCACACTCCAACAATCCAACCACATCCACCACACCCACCACACCCACCACACCCACCACATCCACCACATCCACCACATCCACCACACCCACCACACCCACCACATCCACCACACCCACCACACCCAACAACATGCACCTTCTCCTGCTCGTTGTCGTCGAGCCACTGCCTGAGCTCGCTGTGGCTCGGGATGGTGTTGGTGGAGTCGCCCTCCAGCACCTTGTCATAATAGTACCGCGACATCAACCTGTGCATTGCATCGTCGTCGAGGATGGCGAGGCATGAGGTCGGTTACTACTTGCATGCATGCGTGCCTGCATGCGTGCGTGCTTGCACGCACCAAACACAACGGAGCGAAGAGCTACTCGCGAAGTAGTTCCACGAATACACACACACACAAGCACACACACACACGTGGAACACACACACACACACGTGGAACACACACACACTGACACACACACACACACTTGCAGCTGCACACACACACACACACACGCACGCACACACGCACGCACGCACACACACACGCACATGCACACACACATGCACACACCTGTCAATTGGATTACGCATGACGGTGACGGCAACGGCATGGCTGCCGACAAAGAAGCGAAGACCGTGCGCCCCGCCCACGCCCATCACCAACTCCGTGTCGTGTGTCGTCCACACCTGAACCAAGGAGACCACGCAAAGAACAGCGTCAAACACATGCGTGTCAGCGCTCTCAGTAGTTGTGGTAGCGTCGACCCTATCAAAGGCAAGCGCATCGCATTGGCTCACTTGGCAAGGGAGACTGTCGAAGAAGGCCTCTGCGCGTCCACACAGCTTCTTTCCGCTGAGCTCAGCCAGTCGCTCCAACACCAGCGACACCGTCGTCGAGCCAACCTGAGACGCCAACGAGAAGAGATGGAAGGGCGGACAAGTTGGCACGCCGAGCAGAAGCACAAAGCTGCCTACACACACACACACACACACACACACACACACACACACACACACACACACACACATGCGCACATACACATATTATCATACACACATTCAAACATACATGCACGCACACACGCACACACACACATATGCGTACATACACATACACACACACACCTTGTGGAACTTGAGGAAGGCGACGGGCAGCATGGCGCTGCGCCAGTCCACCGGAGCAGTGAGGCGATCCACCTCCTCCATGCTCATCTGCAGACTCGTCTGCTGGTTCTCGGTTCGCGTGAATGATGATGACGACGATGACGACGACGACGACGACGCAGAGGCGGCGGTGTCGCCTCGCTGGTCGTCTTCAGGAGACGTGCACACGCAGTCTGTGCATGCACGTAGCAGCCAACCAGATACACGCTGCTGTGCATCCGTTGTTCCGTGCTCGCAGGCACTGCCAACGCATGTCCACCCCGTCTCGCACACACAATGCGCGTTGTCGCTGCTCACTTTGGCACCGCGCGCCGCGCACTCCTGTGCCGTGAAGCTTTCAGCGTGGCGCCTTCTCCTACTGCTGTTACTGCTGCTACTGCTGCTTTCCGTCACGGGGGCTGCCACAACAACCGATGCCGCCAACGCGCACACCAACACCACCACCAGCACCACCAACAAGCACACAGACACACCTTTCATCTTCTCCACCATTTTGGTTTTTTGCGTGTTGTGGCAGTTGCTTGTTGTGGCCAAGAAGCCGAGCACGCGCCTGGCGTGTTGACGTGTTTGGTTGTTTATTGCCGCACTCTCTTTCTCTCTTTCACTCGCTCACACATACACGTGCACAAACGCATGCACACGCACACGCATGCACACACACGCGCGCGCGCACACAAACCTAGTCCAAAGAAAAGCAAAGCAAGAAAGACGTGCGAGCGAGAACATGCCATATCTCAGACGTATTTAATGTGGGCCGAGTCCTTGTCGTACTGCTCCTCGGAACGCGTGTATGTCTTGACGTGCCACACGTACACCTTGGTGCAGTCGTCGGCAAGGGGCTCCAGGTCCTTCGTATCCAGCCCCGTCGCCTCCAAGAACGCTGCCTCCCCCGTCCCGCTCGCTGCGAGCGGCGTGAACAGCACCGGCTTATCGCGCAGGAAGAACTCAACTGACACGGCAAACGCGGCCATGTCAAAGGGGAACCGCTTTCGCGCCTCCGTCACCCACGACGCGAACCCCGTAATCTTTGGTGACAGGGAGCAGGGAGATGAGGGCGGAGTGATTGGGGAGTGGGTGAATGGTGAGGGCAGGGTGCAGTCAGTGAGAGTCAGTGAGAGTCAGTGAGAGTCAGTTAGAGTGAGTGGCTGGGAGAGGGTGAATGTTGAAGGTGGCAAGGTGGCAAGGAGGCAAGGAGGCGAAAAGGTTCAGACACAATCACGCACGCACATCACAACACACCGTTCCGTTTGTGACGAGCGGCGTCTCCACGCGTCGTGCGCCCGAGTACGCAACCGGCCATACGCCAACCCGCTTCACCTGCAGAAACAAACAGCACGGTGGCAAGCAGGTAAGTGTGTCAAGGTGTGTGTGTGTGTGTGTGTGTGTGTGTGTGTGTGTGTTTGTGTGTGCGTGTGTGTGTGTGTGTTTGTGTGTGTGTCAGGGTGTGTGTGTGTGTGTGTGTGTGTGTTTTTGAGAGAGTACAGGCCGATGGATCGTAGTGGAAACTGACGTCAGCAAACGCAAGCATGCGCACGTAGACACATAACGCACACCTTTGCGATTTCGTCAAATAATCGCACGTCATATGCGTTGTCATCATCTGCCAGCAGAACCATCACAAACCGTGAGCAGCGAGCTGTCGTGTTCACAACGTCACAAGTAGGCGACAGCGGAACAAGATGCTCGGCAAACGGACACATAACCAGACACACACACACACACACACAGACACACACACACACAGACACACACACACACACACGCACACGCACAGACACACACACGCACACACACACAGACACACAGACACACACACAGACACACACACCTGCAAAGTAGACTTTTGAGTTTGAGTTGACGTTCTTCATAGACCGGATGTACGATATGCCCAAGTTGCGTTGCGTGTTCGCCTTGAACTTGTCTGCAACGTGTGGTGACAGTGGGTCGAGCGGTGAATGAAGCATGCAACCCGTGTTACAGCCGACAGGCACGAGCCAAGAACAGGCACGAGACACGTGCGCATCCCCCACCTCCTCCTCACACACGTGCGCAACATGCGCGTATCGCTACTCACAGGGTGGATGTTCTTCTTTGATGTTGAGGTGGACGTAGGGCACTTCGCAGGAATCGAAGAAATGTGTCACAAGGTCTGTCTTTGTGTCTGAATCCTCCACCACAATCCACAACAGGTTGTGCTGCAAAAGCGCACACGCACGCACGCGCGGCTGTGAGCAGGCTAGCACAAATCATGGCACACGCGCAGATAAATGAAAGCAGCCGAGCACACGCACTCGCACATGCACATGCACACACACATAGTCATGATCAAACAGACACACACACACACACATAGCCATGATCAAACAAACACACAGACACGTTCACACACATGCACAAGCAAACACACCTTTTGACTGGCGAGCTGAAGCGCCTGTTTCAACCGCGTAAGGTCCACCAGCTGCGACTTGCGCGTGTACGTTGGCGTAACCTGCAGCCAAATGAGTGGTGTTGAGCTGCAGGGGACAACGTCAAGTAAACACCCAAACACAGACGTAGGCACACGCACGAGCAAGCGTTTCAACGCACCACGAAAATGCCTTCTTGGCTTGGGCTGAAGCTCCGTGCGCCCGCAGGTCGTCTCATGGATTCCCTGCATCGCGGTGTGCGCAAATGTGTATTTGTGGACATGTGTGAGCATGTGTGTGTGTGTGAGTGTGTGTGTGTGTGTGTGCGTGCGTGTGCGTGTGTGTGGACGAGCGTATGTGCACATATGTGTGTGTGTGCGTGTGTGGACATGGGTCGGCAGATGATGGCACGCTGGTCCGAAGGGCTACACCACAGTTGTACATACTCACACACACACGTACACACTCACACACGCACACACACACGCACAACGCACTCGCACACACGCACACACGCACTCACTGTCTCAATTTGGAAGATAGCTGCTCCACATCTGCCTGGTGCTGCTGTATCCTGACCACCAACTGCAACAGCACAAGCACAGGCAAGCACGCCGACAGTCAGACGACCCGAATTGCAGAGCCGCAACCAACTGTCAACAACAGCAAAACAATGACGACGACAAGTCACAAGAAAGCCGCTGCCCCCCCCCCTCCAAACCAACGAACCAACAACACCTCACGCCATCACTGACAAAGACAACGACCCGCAGGCTCTCCACTCTCTCTCCCTCTTCTCTCCCTCTTCCTTACGTTCTTGTGGTCGATGGCGACGAGGAAACACATCACCACTAGCACCAGCAGCAGCGCTGTGCGCGCATCCCGCACCCAAGCGCCCTGCCTCATCGTCTCTTTGTGGCAAACAAAGTTCGGAAATTTGGGTTGCAACATTGCAAATTATCGCTCATTGCCTCGTTACGTCCGCCTTGAAAGTTAAGACTGCTCCTACGTAGCTCGTTGTTGTTGGTGTGCAGTTGCGAAAAGACCGCATTTCGATCGCACTGTTGCCGCAACCCACACAAACAACAAGGCACCTGCTGTGCGTCGCACTTGTCGCTTGTGCCATAAAACCCACACAGCGCAAGTCAGACACGTCACCCAGCAAGAACAGCGAGAGCCAAGCAAGCAAGCAAGCCAGGAAGGACAACAGACAGGGAACGATGATGAATGCTGCGAACAAGGCGTGCGGGTGCTTCTGCTTCACCCTCGTGTTCCACAATGGCACGGACGACGCAACAAACGCGGCCATGGATGCAGCCATCCCACAGGTGAACGAAGCTGTGCTGTACAATGTGCGGTGTGACGCGCGGGGTATGTTGAGGTGTGACGCCTAACATCTCATCGTTGTGTTGTTGTGGTGCACCTTGCGCAGTTGAAAGTGGACGCGGAGCTGGCGACTGCGGCCCTCGACCACGACGGTGACATCGAGTGGCTGGACTGGAAGATCGGGCAGCTCGATCGTAAGTTCCTTCCTGATTGGTGGTAACCCAGCTGCTTGCTCTCGCTTTGTCGGCTGTGAGGGAACTGGATCCGTTTTGAAATCAAACCCACGGATCGCCGCGCGACTAACCTGATCATATGTATTCGCGTTGCTCAACTCCACTGGCAGGGAACAAGCGCATGGTGTGCGTGTATGGGTCGCTGAAATTTGAGCAGGAGAGCGTGGCTGGGCACGAGCTGGAGACGGCGCTGGAAGAAGCGCTTGCTGCCACGCCAGCGCGCCTGCCCGATCTCCGTCTGCAAGAAGTGGAGGTGGAGATGGTGGCCACGTTGCCGGTCCGCGTGCCACTGGAGAGCGTGTGCATCAACGACATCACCCACACGGCTGCCGCCTCCAACGTCTCCGACCTGCAGTCCCAGATTTCGCGCCTCGGCATTGCCGTGCTCAAGGACGCCCTCTCCACAGCCGTGCTCCAGCAGTGAGTTGATGTGTGTGTGTGTGTGTGTGTGTGTGTGTGTGTGTGTGTGTGTGTGTGTGTGTGTGTGCGGGAGGGGGGAGGGGAGGGGCGAGATATGGACATGGGCGTGGTTTGTGTGTGTGTGTGTGTGTGTGTGTGTGTGTGTCCGCAGTCTGGAGCTTCAACAGGCTGTTTCATCGCATCTACAGCATTCACACTCGCGTATGCACACGATCTTCCTGCTATGTAGGGCAAAGGAGGAGGCCGACAAGGCAATCGAGCGGGCTGACAAGGCGCTGAAGGCGCGTGGCATCGACATTGGACACGAGGACTTCCGCTTCAAGGAAATCTCTTCCCGCCAAAGTGAGAGAAGCGACGTGGAACAGAAGAGAAGGGACAGGGACAGGGGAACGAGTGTATTGCGAGTTGGTGTGTGAGCTGTGTAAGCAGCTGTGTGTGCTGTGTGTGTGTGTTGTGTGCTGTGTGTGTGCTGTGTGAGCAGTTGTTGCACACGGGCAGCACCGTCACGACTTTGGCCATCGGGTGAAGTTGGGAGGTACCTGCAATTGCCCACGATATCGTGCCTTGTCTCCTCACACATCACCACCGCCACGTTCCCTTCGTCATGCTGTACATATGTGTTTGTCTGTGTGTCTGTGTCTGTGTGTGTGTTGTTTTGTTCCCCTCCTGCAGAGCAGCGGTTTGATCTTCTGTTGGATATGGACGAGTGCGTTGGCGTGAATGCGTTGGGTACACTGGGTCCCTGGCGACAGCTCGTTGAGGCCATACTGGGGAAAGACGTCGTGTTCCAGGTGATGGCAGCAGCTGATGATGCGATGTGCTGATGGCGAAATGGCGGTGCTCAACCTGGTGATGGTGGTACTGGTGCTGGTGCTTCTGGTGGTGCTGGTATGCTGGTGGAACGCACACACTGGTAGCTTGACGTCCTTCACTCACCCACAAGACTGTGCTGCCATCCTTAACACATCCTTATTCACCATCACCCTCCCCCCCCCCATGGTACAACCTGCGTCAGACCTCTGTTGTGTATTCGCGGCCCGGCGCTGAGGAACAGACGTGGCATGCGGACGGCCCACACGTTGGCAGGACGGCCGACTGGACAGGCTGGTGAGTCGCCCGTGGTTGTGCTGTGGTTGAGTCTGTAGTCGTGTTGTGGTTGGTAGTTGTCATTGTATTGGTGTGGTTGGTAGTTGTCATTGTATTGGTGTGGTTGGTTGATGGTTGCGTGTGGTGTTTGGGGACGGTGATGGTGGTCGTCATCGTGGCTGTGGTGGTGTAACCTGGGCAAGCGCTGCCGTGGCGTTGGAGTCGTGTGTGGAGCTCGTCACAACCTCACTGTCACACACACACACACACACACACACCGCCCTTGCCTTCTGTTACAGCGGGCACGAGGCGCCGTACGCGCTGTGTGTGTTTGTACCGCTGGTGCAGTTCTCTCCAGAGCTCGGCTTTACGCAATTCTGGCCCGGATCACACAAGTACGACGGCCTCCTTGGTAGGTAGACATGTGTGTGTGTGTGTGTGTGTCTTCTTTCTGCGTGTGTGCTATGTATGCAGCACAAGTTCTGCGCCAGTAGCACAAGTCACAGTCAACTCCGCTCACCAAACCAACGGCATCCAACCAACACTTCACACTCACTGATGCTCACACACACAACACATCACACACGCCTTCCTACCATAACCACCACCACCACCACCACCACCACCAGGGTTTGGCCCCGTGTGTCCGCTGATTGAGTGTGCAGTGGACGGGCTGGTTGACCTCGGCGCTGCACTCGTCTACGACTACAGACTCATCCACAGAGGTGTGTGTGTGTGTGTGCGTGTGTGTGTGTGTGTGTGTGTGTGTGTGCGTGTGTGCTGAAATGGCTACAAGCTATCGCCAGTGCATAAGCAAGGAACTTGACCCTGCCTCACATATCCCCCCCCTTCACCAACGCTAACACCCACACCAACATCCAACACCTCACGCTACCACGCAGGCATGCCCAACACCTCTGAGAGCAGCGAGCGGCCCATGCTGCAGTTTCTGTATCACCGCCCCACGTACAAGGAGGCGCGAAACTACGGCACACAGTCCCTCTTTGCAGCTGCATAGTACTGCCTCGATAAAGAGGGATGAGTGGTGTGCTTTGTGTGTGTGTGTGTGTGTTTCGTGTGTGTGTGTGTGTGTGTGTGTGTGTGTGTGTGTGTGTGTGTGTGTGTTTCATGTGTTTCATGTGTGTTTCGTGTGTGTGTGTGTGTGTGTGTTCGTGAGTTTCGTGTGTGTGTGTGTGTGTGACTGAGTGGATGAGTGTGTGTGTTATATGTGTGTATACGTGGATTTGCTTCCAAAACTCGCGTTTCCACACTTTGCCTGAATCTGTCAACTTCATCACCAACGTGTTGCCATTGCCATGCGTCCTGTAGAGTTCGTTTATTACTGTGTAGTCGTGTCGCTTGAGGGGCAGCACGCTGCCTGCAGCTTTGTTGCCAACACCGTTACCCGTCATCAACAACGACCGTAAATGCACACAAGGGAGACTGCGATGCACAAACAAGTCCTAACCTAGACAACTGAGCGGAAAGAAGGAGAAGAGGAGAACAAGGGACAAGATGGAAGAAAGATGCAATGCACTGACACACACACACACATGCACACACACACATGCACATGCACACACACACACGCATGTACACATGCCATCAGAGCGGCTGTATTGGCTCGCCAGGCGCGTGCTTAAGGTGTGCTGTAGGATATGCTGAGCAGATACAGATGTCTGGTCGATCCACCTCCATCGACATGCCAACGCCAACACCACCGTCACCCCAGCTCACTGACGAGGACGGTGCTGACGATGACGATAGTGAAGATGACGGTGGTGGCAGGAGCAGCGGTGCTTCGTTCTTGTATCTGTTGCCGGCTGTTCTTCTGATTGCACTCCGAGTTGCCATCCCAGTGCCGGCACCAACACCAACAGCGGCGGTGCTGCTCGCGTCAACGTACCCATCGCCACCACCACCGTCGTCGTCGTCGTCGTTGTCGTTGCCGTGAAGGGTAAGTTCGATATGGCTTCTTGGGTCGGGGCTGTAGTCATCATCAACATCGTCATCATGATTTGGTGTCGGTGCAATCACCTCCACAGCGCGAGGCACGAACTGCAGAGGGCGGCACATTGGTGATGAGGTGATGGGGGGGGGATTGATGTTGGAGTGAGATGGGAGATGGAGAGGAAGAGTGGGCGGGTGTGTGTGTGTGTGTGTGTGTGTGTGTGTGTGTGTGTGTGTGTGTGTGTGTGTGTGTGTGTGTGTGTGTGTGTGTGTGTGTGTGTAAAAGTGTGTCAGTGTGTAAGTATGTAAGTGTGCGATTATCAGTGTGGGAGCCATCGCACCTCCTCTGATTCCGTATCATCGAGCTGCGTCGCCGCTAATTCGCTGCCGTCCACCGTCCAGCTGCAGACCAAGAAATGACGCTCAAAGAGGGGGGGTGTGTCGTGTTACATGCTGAGTGTGGCGTGTGGGTACAAGGAGGTTGGAGCCACGGAAGTCTGCTCACACACACACAGAGTACACACACACACACACACACACACACACACACACACACACACACACACACACACACACACACACACACACACACACACACACACACACACACACACACACACACACACACACACACACACACGTGCAAGCACGCCTGTACCTGAGTTCGGTGAAAGCGGTGCCAATTGTGTGGGGGTCCGCCGGGAGCTCGTGGTGCGAACACGAAGCAAGCCCGTTCATCGTCGCCTACACATCGAAGGGGGGGGGGCAAAGGCACGACATGAGGTTCGGGGGAGGAGAGCATGAGGAAGGGAGGAAGGGGGGAGAGAGGTGGCGTGAGTCTGACATGACGCAGTACATTGTGAGCACTCCCATCAACTTCAATCATCCATCACTTCCACCATCAGTTCCACAGGCGACCTTGACGCAGAGGGCGCGGTCGTGGGAGAGCAGAAGAATCTTCATCTTGTATTGCCGTAACCTGAAGATGGTAACAAAGAACGGGCAGGTGGCGTTACGATGGTGGTAGCAGAAGCGATTGTGATGCAAACGTGACAGCTTTCACAGGCACACATGCACAGAGACAGACAGACAGACAGACAGACAGATACACACACACACACATACATACATACATACAGACAGACAGACAGACAGACAGACAGAGAGACACACATACATACATACATACATACATACATACATCCATACATACATACATACATACATACATACATACATACATACATACATACATACATACAACAATACACAACACAACATGGCGTGCATCTCCACTGCGCCCACCGTGCAAGCAGCATGTACTGGAGGGCGAGTGCAAAGTGGAGGATTCTGTCGTCGTTCTGCTTCACAACGGGAAGAACCGGTGACCGTATGTGCACGTCCGCCATACGCTGCCCGATGATGTGATGCGGGTGCCGCTGGAACATGTTCTGGATCCACCTGTACGTGGATATGTGTGTGCGCGTGTGTATGTGTGTGTGTGTGCGTGTGTGTGTGTGTGTGCGTGTGTGTGCGCGCGCTTTCGTGAGCAGGTGGACACGTGCCGTGAGGTGTTCGCAGCATCGCCAGCTATGCACACACACACACACACACACACACACACACACACACACACACACACACACACACACACACACACACACACACACACACACACACACACACACACGAACCTGATGGCTCGGCGAGCGAGCTGGGAGATTGGGACTTCGCGGCCGGTTTCACTGGAGGAGCAAAGGCGGTTGTGGGAGGCGGCGTGCATGTGGTGTTCACTGTCGAGACACAGGCAACCACGGACAGACCGACAGACATAGATAGACCAGACACAGACACAGACACACAAGGCCCACGTGCAACCACAACACTCAACGCTCAACGCACTCACTCCTGGCACATGCGATGGGCGTCCTTCAAGGAGTCGAGTTCCTCCACCACCGTCAATGGCAGTGCCAGTACAACCTGCACAGGGGTTGGGGGAGTGCATTTGGAAGGGGGTGTGGTGTGAGGCGGTGAGGTCATAAGATGGTCGCTTGCGCCACACACACACACACACACACACACACACACACACACACACACACGCACACACACACACACATGCACACACACATGCACATATACACACACACACAAACGCACCAGGAAGGGAAGGTCGTTGGATGCGGTGAGGAACGTCTCAAGATAGCTGAGGCCAGTGAGGAATACATTCGTGTCAATCACTGCACGGTGGTGTTGTGTGGACCGTCGCACGCCAGTGAGAGGGGCGGACAGGTGAAGCAAAGCTCAGATGGACAGTTGGTCGTTGCACCTCGCACAACACAACGAGAACACCAAGGCCCAATATGAACGTACCCAAGCAGAGGCGAGGCCCATCCCATTCCTGCGCCTGCGGCTGCGGCTGCTCTTGTTGTGACGCTTGCTGCTGTGGTTGCCAACCTGTCTGCTCTGCCTGAAAGCCCTGCTGATGTACTTGTGCTGCTGGCACGTATCCTGGATGGAAGTCTGCAAGCATGACACGAGCACAGTGTGTTGTGAGCAGCCAGGCAAGCAAGTAAGCAAGCAGGCAATGCAAGCAGGAAGGAAGCACATGGCAGGCGAAGGTGCCTCATGTGATCAGCTCAACCGCCTGCAATCCCTTTGTCAACTCACATGCGGTGGACTCCTGAAGGCCAAGCGGTGACGACTGCAGGACGAGCGGATCCAGGGACGAGCGGTGGTGCGCCAGCGCCGATGCCACGTTGTCCGACAGCGCTGTCGAGTACACCTGTGGTGATGGCAAAGAGAGAGGGGGGTGAGAAGAGAGTGGGAGAGGAGACTTAGGGGCAAGGAAACGCAGCACTCTTGCTTTGCACCCTTGATTGCTTGCTCGACTGTTCGTCATATCGCACCAACGCGCCAACACAAACGCACCAGGTGTTCCTCGCCCTCCATCATCATCGTTGTTGTCCGTTGTTGTCCACATCAAAAGTCGATGTCAGCAGTGTGCTCATGGACGATGATGACTTTTATGGTGACCGCTGAGTGTCGTGCTTGTGTGTTGACTTGCTTGCTGTGTTTAATTGAATCGTTGAGGGCGGTTTGCCATGCCATCACGCCACCGTGTAAGCAGTCGAGTCCCACACTGCTACTCTCTCACACCCTCAAGAAATAGCCACCCATACGCCCCTCACCCGCTTCGGTTCATAATCACTCATCACCACTGCACCACCCACCAGCCCCCTCTTCCTCTCTTCCTTTCTTTCTCTCTTCCTCTCCGTAGCATCCTTCCTACCTCGCTGCACATCACTTCAACACTCCCTCATTCCCCTGATCCCCCACCCGCATCATCTCTGCTGCTCCCGCTCATGCCGAGTCGAGCGCGGCAGTGAGTTTCTTCCGCACGCCAGACGGCAGGCCAAGTTTCTTCAGTGGTGGAGAGGGCAGTGAAAGGTGGGTAGGTGGGAAGGTGGGGGGGGGTTGTGAGTGAGGGCGTGAGGACAGGAAAACGTGAGGATGAGAGGGTGTGAAAGGGTGCCGATATGAGGGTGCGAGATGAACACGTAACACACACACACACACACACACACACACAACCTTGAGGTCTGCTGCGCTGCACTGCTGCAGGTCCTCAAGCGACATGCCCTCGTCCTCAAACACGCGCGCAAACTCCTGCATATCCAGCGTTGCCAGGAACAGCCGCAACGCTTCGCCGTCGTCCTTGTCTGCGCCAAGCTGTGCCAGAAGCATGCCCGTATCGCTACGCCGGGACCGCACATCACCACCGCCATCTGTGGACTGCGAGTGCGCCGACGTCATAGACGTGCGAGACGCGCCCTGGTGGTGGTGGTGGTCGTCGTGAGTAAAGGGAAAAACAGGGGATGGGGGAGGAAGGGCGTGCACATGGGGGGTCAGGTGCTCACATGCACAAGTGTGAACGTACACCTACACATCCACCATCCACCATCCATCATACAAACACCATCACATGTCCACCATCCCAAGGTGTCCGTACCCTGTCGCGCATGCCAGTGCCGGTGCTGCCGTTGTCCGTTGAGGATGTGCGGCGGCGCTGGGGGCGGGCTGGCGATGAGGTTGAGGCGGGGGCGCCAGACATCCCCGCAAGCTGTTGGTGGTAGGGGTGGGGAGGGGGTGTAGTGTGTGTTTTTGGGGATGGTGCGTCGTAATGAGATGCAACACACAATCAAAGACATACACACACACGCATGCACACGCACACACACACACACACACACACATACGCACACACACATACGCACACACACACACACATACGCACACACACATATGCGCACACACACACAATCCACCACAACGACACCTGCGAGAATGATGTTGGGGCGGCCCCCTTCTCGACGGGTCCTGCCTCGGGTACATCACCGCCTTTGGACTTCTTTCTCTTCTTCGCTTTGAGCGTCTTCTTTGCCTGCTTGCGCGCCTCCTTCTCCAGCTCAGCCACCGTCTTCTTGGCCTCCTGTATGAGGGGGGATGTGGCGTATAATGGTCGGTGGACATTGCGGTAGATTTGGTAGTGTGCAGGGGTGTGCGTGTATGTGTGTTTTGATGTGCTGAACAACAAAGCATGTACATCACACACACGCACACTCACTCACACGCACACGCACACACACATGCACTCACACACACACATGCACGCACGCACACACGCACACCCACTCATTACTCACACACAACACACACACCACACATCCACCACACGGCACCTTGTGGCCCTTTGCGTATTCGCTGCGTGCGGCCTTTGCCTTCTCCTTTGCCTCTGCCAGCGCCTTCTCCATTCGCTGCATCACTTTGTCCGCCTTGTGGTCTTCCTCTGGGCACGTGGAGCAAGTGGTGGTGGTGTGGTGAGAGGGTGGTGTACAGGTGATTGGGGGGGGGGGTGTGGAGTAGTTTGGTGATGGGAATGGAATAAGAGTGAGGAGGGGGATGGGTGATGAATGGGGTTAGCTTGGGGTAGGAAGCTGGATGCAGGTCTTTAGGTCAGCAGTTGGCGCATGATAGAGAGCACACATGAAAAGCAGTACAGCACCAGCACAGCATGACCACAGCAATACCACACACAACGCAGCAGCCCAACAGCCCAACAAATACAACAAAGAGAGCAACAACACTGCACGTGCTAGAGATGTCAGCGCTCTGAGTCTCACCGGCCAGCTTGAGGAATTTCGCCACGAGCTCATGCCCCTCCTCCACAGCCACCTCACATGCTGTCTCGTTGTTGTTGTCGGTGATGGTTGCGTCTGCGCCTTGCTCCACCAGCAGCAGCGCTGTGTTCAGCTGCCCGTTGTATGCGGCTGCCAGTGGAACACGTGCGAGCACGTGTGTGTGTGTGTGTGTGCGTGTGTGTGCGTGCGTGTGTGTGTGTGTGTGTGTGTGTGTGTGTGCGTGTGTGTGTGTGTGTGTGCGTATGTGTGCAAGCCCACGTGTACGTGTCATGAAAAGTGTTGACAGGTTACAACGGCGCCGCGGTATAACAGCCCCCTTTCTCGCCCTTCACCCCCTCCTCCTGACCTGCGTGCAGTGCGGTCGCGCCATCGTAGTCATGCGCATCAATCTCTGCGCCTGCGCTCAGCAGAGCCTGACAAAGTTGAGGTGGTGTTGCGTCAGTAGCAAGCGTGGCATGAGGTGGCGCTGCGATTGGTTGCTCTGCAAAGACAGAGACAGAGCGCGCGCACGCGCAGACACACATACACATACACACATACACACACATACGCATACACACACATGCACACATACACACATATGCACATACATGCACACATACACACACATACACACACATACACACACATACACACACATACAAATACACATACACATACACATACATACACCTAACAACCCCTTTCGGCCCCAACAAAGCACACAAAGCACAACAAAACAACACACACGGCACAGTGCACTCACTTGGATGCATCCCGGGTGGCCATACCACGCTGCGTAGTGCAGCGGCCGCATGCCGTCACCGTCCACAACACTGCGAAAGCACAACACACAACAGCCATCGGTCAGGCAAAACGCGCTGCCACACAGTGGCACATCATCACCACAAACACAAACAACCACCGCCACCACCAACCAAGAATCACCGCCCACTCACTTTGCGTCTGCAGACTTCAACGCCTGTGACAAGGTCTTTGTGTCGCCTTCCTTGGCCAAGATGTGCAATGCAGAAGCGTCACCCATGGCTCTGCTCACGATGTCACGAACAAGCACAAGGAGAACAAGGTGGTGCTGCTGCTGGTGTGCTGGTGCTGTGTTGTGCTGTGTTGTTTGGTGTTGTGTTGTGCTTGTTTTGCTTCTTGCAGACAGCCGACACTGATTTTACCACATGTCCAATGTTTTACCAACACCGCCTCCTATTTTACCACCTCGTCCCGGTGTGGTAAAATTGGGTCAGTGGGCAGATCAGACACCCATTTTTCGATTGCCGAAAAGTTTGCGTCCACACGACAAAGTTTCGTAGAGAATCGCCCGGTTTTGCATGAGCAAGACGGAAAAAAAGAATAAATAATTTCGGCACATCAGGAGGCAGCGAGCGGCGCGGGGTTTTGTCAACCCAAACAACCCATCAAGACGCAGCAAAACCAGACGAAGGCGAAGGAAGGAAGGTGAAGGAAGAAACACACACACACAAACGAATGTCGTGTGTGTGTGTGTGAGATTGAGAGAGAGCGGCAACGTTGGTGACAGCTGAAGTTCGCACACACACAAACTCGGAAAGCGTGCAGACCCAGGCCGACCAACTTGCACGCCATTATCCACAGCACACGCTGCAGGTTGTTCCCCCCCCCTCCCACCCGTTACTGCGGACGACGGACTGTTTGGTTGAGAGCTGCAAGCACAACTGACGCCCCAACGTCTTCAAAGCCTTTGCAGGGTGTGCGCAACGACCTTGGTAACCTCCTCAAGTCACAGAACAGGAGAGCTGAGGCAAAAGCCTGCTACGAACGTAAGGCACATGCGTGTGTGTGTGTGTGTGTGTGTGTGTGTGTGTGTGTGTGTGTGTGTGTGTGTGTGTGTGTGTGTGTGTGTGTGTGTGCAGCGATCGTGGGCGTGTGCGTTGTATGTTGCTCTTTCGTCTGAGTTGCCAAACTACAGTCCCTCCCCGTCCCAACAACAAGCTCACTCCACCACCATCACCGCCATCACCGCCATCACCACAGGGGCGCTGCAGCAGGACCCTGCGCTGGCTGTCGGGTGGAACAACCTCGGCTGCGTTGTGCTGGACGATGGCAGCGTGCAGGAGGCCATCAACCACTTCTCCCGCGCCATCTACCACGATGAGCAGCTCGAGTGCGCATACTCGAACCTCGTCAACGTCATGGGCCCCGAGCTGGCTGCCGTCGCCCTCATCAACCTCGCAAACAGGATGCGCGATGAAGGTGTGCGTGCGCGCGTGTGTGCGTGTGTGTGTGTGTGTGTGTGTGTGTGTGATGGGATGCAGAGGTGCTGAAACGTGCAACCATGGTTGCTTCACGTCACCCGCTTCACACATGACCGCATCTGCTCACCACCACCACCACCACCACCAGGCCGGGTGTTCCAGGCGCTGCAGGTGTACCGGCGGTCGCTGGCTGTGCACACGACGGCGCACGGCCACGCTGGTCTGGCCACTGTCTTCCATCGCACGCAGCAGCTGCGGGAGGCCGCCTTCCACTATGCCGAGGCCATCAAGCTCAACCCGCGCTTTGCAGAGTGCCACACCAACCTCGGACACGTCTACAGGTGTGGTGGCATGTGTGCGTGTGTGCGTGTGTGTGTGTGTGTGATGATCGTGTGTTTAAGGTGTGGGTCACGGCGCCGTTCTTCATCCTTTTTTTTTTTTTGCCCTGTCCTCAACCCTCACACGTTCCTCACCAATCATTCCCCACCAACCCTCGTCCGCCCCCCCCCCTCATACAGAGAGCTAGGGGACCTGAACCACGCGCGCCAGGCGTTTCTGAGCGCCGTCGCCGTCAATCCAAACTCCGCCGACGACTACAACAACCTCGCATGCGTCTGCAAGGATCTTGGTAAGTCGCGAGTATATGCAAGACAATGTGTGTGTGTGCGTGTGCGTGTGTGTTTGTGTGCGTGTGTGTGTGTGTGTGCTGCAGGTCCGCCCCCAACTCATCACATTCAACCACCACCACCAATCATCTTCGCCACGTGCAGGCATCATTCACGAGGCAATTCGTTACTACAAGGCGTCGCTCAGCCTCAAATCCGACAACCCAACTGTCTTCTGCAACCTCGCCCACTCGCTCCAAATGGTAGGCATGTGCGTCTGTGTGTCTGCGTGTCTGTGTGTCTGCGTTTGCTTTACTTGAACTTCCCTTTCTCTCTCTTTCTCTTTCTTTTCACCTCACCACCACATCACCCTCCCTCTCCCCCCCCCACCGCCATCTCCTCCTTCAACTCCAATGCAGGTGTGCGACTGGGGCGACTATGAGCACCGCATGCGCCAGCTCGTGTCCTTAATCAACCAGCAAATCACCAGCAACCTCTTCCCCTCGGTGCACCCGCACCACTCGTTCCTGTACCCGCTGCCTAACACGCTTCGTCGCTCCATTGCGCAAGCGCACGCCGACGCCGCGAAACGAAACGTGGCCATGCTCCAGCGGCCCCCATACTCCTTCAAGGACTACGTGCCCCTGAAAGGGCGGCTGCGTGTGGGCTTTGTGTCGTCGGACTTTAAAGACCACCCCACGTCGCACCTCATGCAGAGCGTGCCCGGATACCACGACAAGTCGCTGGTGGAGGTGTTCTGCTACTCGCTCGCCCCCGATGACGGCAGCGTGTACCGGCGCAAGATTGAGCGTGAGGTGGAGCACTTTGTCGACCTCAGCGTCATCACAGACAACGGCCTCGCTGCAGGTGTGTGCGTGCGTGTGTGTGTGTGTGTGTGTGTGTGTGTGTGTGTGTGGGTGTGTGTGTGTGGGTGAATGTGCGTGCGGATGTGTAGAGATGAAACGTTTGCTTGCCTGCACTGTTGCCTGTGAACTCCCCCCCCCCCTTGTTATCCTCTAATTCACCCTAATCCCGTGTGTTCTGCCGTCACCACTTCCTCCATCGCCACATCATCTCAACTTCATCTCCATTACCAGATCGCATCTACGCTGACCGCATCCACATCCTGATCAACCTCAACGGGTACACAAAGGGCGCGCGCACGGAGATTTTCGCCCTCCGCCCCGCCCCCATCCAGGCCATGTGGCTCGGTTATCCAGGCACTTCCGGCAGCGATTTCATGGACTACATCATCACAGGTGCGAACTGTGTGTGTGTGTGACATTTGTGTTACGTTTGTGGTTCATGTGTGTGTGACACGTGTGCCACATGTGCGCCGCATGTGCGTTTGTCTGTGCCTGCCCCCTTCCCCCCCCCTTCTGCACGTTACCCTTCCCCACAGCCTCCGCCTCTATTCTGCCCTCTCTCCCCTTCCTCACTCTGCATGTCCACCACCACCACCTTGGTCTCTGTCGTCGTCGTCGACTCAGACGCGCTGACAACGCCGCCTGAGCAGTGGCAGGACGCGTACTCGGAGCACCTCGTGTACATGCCGCACACGTTCTTTGTCGGCGACCACGCCAACATGTTCCCGCTGCCGCCAAACCACGACGTGCGCGACCCTGATGAGGAACGCCGTATCACCTCTGCTGCCCTGCCGTACACGCAGGGGCTCTCCCAGGCAGACGCGCGCGCACACGCACAGCGCGTGAGCACCGCACTGCAGCAGCAGCAGCAACAACAACAGCAGCAACAGCAGCAACAGTTGGGTCATGTTGCGCAACCGCCCATTGATCAGTACCAGTCTGCGCAGACGGTGCATGGCAGCCACGTAGCTCACCAACAGCAGCAGCAGATGGGCGATACAGTTACTGCCCCCATTTATGCGTCCACACTGGCACAGGTCCTCGCATCGAATCCGTTCAACATTCCATACGTCGGGGTGAGTACATGCGTGCTTTGTGTGTGTGGGTGTGTGTGGGTGGGTGGGTCTGTGGGTCTGTGGGTCTGTGGGTCTGTGTGGGTGCGCGCGCGCGCGCGCGTGTGTGTGTGTGTGTGTGTGTGTGTGTGTGTGTGTGTGTGTGTGTGTGTGGTTCGCGCGTGACGCTCCCTTGCTCCTCAAGAGTTGACCCACTCACACGCTCACACGCTCACTCACCATCGTCACCATCGTCACCCTCCCACCAAAGACCAACTATGTCATCCCCGGGGCGGCGCATGCGTTCCCGAGCGCGTACATCCCGAGTCTCCAGTATGTGTTGCCGCAGGGGCAGGTGCCTGCGCACCCCGTCATGCCCGCGTCTGCGTCACAGGCCAGGCTAAACGCGTTTATCATGCCCATGCAACACCTGATTGGGCACATGCAACAGCAACAACAACACCATCAACAACAGTCTGTGCTACAATCCCTGCAACAAGCAGCACCACAGCACCCCGCGTACCTGCCCATGCAACAACAACAACAACAACAACAACAACAACAACAACAACAACCCGAACAGGTACGCGAATGATGGTGTTGCGTGTTATATGTGTGTATGTGCACGTTGTGTGGCGGTTTGGGCTGGCATTTGCGTCTGGTACTGACTCTCACACATGTTCTGCCGTATTTATATTCACATATCTGCCCCCCCCCACGACACACACCCACACACACCAATGCTTGGTTCCCTTCAGGCGGACCGCGATCTGACGCGGCTGCTGAACATGACACTGGACACAACCAAGGCGGCGGCGCAGGCGTCAGCAGCAGCAACAGCCGCGCAATCATCGGCAGAGCAAGCAGCCTCCACCTCCACCACCGCCCTCACATCATTATCAACATCTGCACCAGCATCGTCGACATCATCGTCGTCGGTTATGGCGCGTGGTGCGCGTTCATCGCGTGGTCGCCGTGCAATGGCGCCGACAGCGGCAGCGGCGGCGGCAGTGAAGAAGAGGGAATCGCCAACACGCGATGCGCTGGAGAGCATCGAGCGACCAGCCAACAAGAAGGCAGCATGCAGCCTCCAGAGCGACGACGATGATGGTGATGGCGATGGTAACTGTGGGGATGATGCGATTGTGCGGCGCGCTGCTGGTCTTGGCGTTGGTGTTGGCGCTGGTAAGGGCTCCACAAGTAACGGCGTGACTGGCAATGGTACTCGCTCCAGCACTGAGGGCGTGCGTGGCCAGATTGGCACTGGCACGAACACAGCCTCCACGGCAGCCCACACGCAACAACAACAACAACAACAACAACAACAACAACAACAACAACAACAACAACAACAACAACAACAACAACAACAACAGCTGCTGCTGCATCAGCAATATCATCAGCAGCATGCACCGCAACAGGCCGTCGTGTCACTTGAGGAGCAGCCGCACCACCCACGCTACGCTCACCCAATGCCCTCGCAGCCCTCGCACTCGCAAGCGGTCATGATGGGGTACGCCGCACCCGCGCCAGCCATCGTCCACATGAAGCCAATCCCGGTACGTAACAGGAGGGCGGGGAGTGATTTGGGTGAAGTAACGGAGAGTGTGTCAGCGAGACGTGTGTGGGGGGGGGCAGAGATACGCGCGCGCACACACACACACACACACACACACACAGGTACTTCGGACACTCATGCTCACGTCGCGTCACTCTGGGCCGTTCCATGTTCTGTGTGATAGAAAACGCCATCGCATGCGCCCCTCCCGCCACCGGATCAGCCGAATCAGCCGCCACTCACGCGAGCGTATTACGGTCTTCCCCAAGACAAGATCATCCTCTGTAACTTCAACCAGGTACGTGCATGTGTGTGTTGTGTGTTGTGGGTTGCGTGTGTGTGTGTGTGTGTGTGTGTGTGTGTGTGTGTGTGTGTGTGTGTGTGATCAACATTGCATCGCTCCCACCTGATCTCTCCTTCTCTCTCACGCTCATTGTCTCGCATTTCTGCCATCACCTCATCCCTTCAACACCTGCCTCACCACCCACAACCCGCCAACCCGTGCCGTGTGACACAGCTGTACAAGATCGACCCGATGACGTTCTCGCTGTGGCTGGACATTCTCAAGGCGACGACCAACACAGTGCTGTGGATTCTTCGCTTCCCGCCTGCTGGCGAACAGAACCTGCGCATGCACGTGCAAGCCGCTGGCCTCGACCAGTCACGCGTCATCTTCAGCCCCGTCGCCGGCAAGGTGGGTTGTGTGTGTGTGTGTGTGTTTGCTTTGTTTGGATTATGTTCTGTTGATGTCTTGCACTCGGAAACGTGTGCACATGTGTGTGTGTGTCACGTGTGTCACGTGCATCACGATCGCTTTGTTGCGCTGTCTGTCTGCATTTGTTCCCACCGCCTTTGACTCACTTTGCTGCATCCGCCCCTCTCACCTCAGGTTGAGCACGTGCGTCGCGGTGCGCTGGCGGACCTGTGCCTGGACACGCACGCGTGCAATGGCCACACAACGGGCATGGACATTCTGTGGGCCGGCACGCCCATGCTGACGCTGCCAGGTGACACGCTTGCATCACGCGTTGCGTCGTCGCTGGTCACCGCGCTCGGGTGCCCTGAACTGATTGCGTCATCCCGCCAAGACTACTTCAACAAGGTCTGTGCACGTGTGTGTGCGTGTGTGCGTGTGTCTGTGTGTCTGTGAGTGTGCTGAATGTTGGGGGCACTTTGTGTCGCTTCTTGAATCGTTTCCTTGATTGTGATCATCGTCATGACGGCGCGCACTACCCCTCACGGCTCCTCAAACCCCCCCCCTCCCCCAACTGCTACTGCTCTTACCGCAGGCCGTTGATTTGTGCCGAAACCCACGCAAGCTCCTCGACATGCAGCACAAGGTGGGAAGCACCAACCACTCGCCACGGCATGCTGCTCAACTGCGCTCGCAGTACTTCCACGCGTCCACGCACACACACACACACACACTGACACTGTCTCACCAACTCACTCACTCACTCTCTCTCACACTCACACACACTGACACTGTCTCACCAACTCACTCACTCACTCTCTCTCACACTCACACACACACACACACATCTCTCCTCTCCTCTCATCTCCCCTCGCGAACCACCAGGTCCGCCATGCGCGCACACGTGCGCCGCTGTTTGACACGCGGCTGCTGACGCGGCATTTGGAGCGGTCCTATTTCGCAATGTGGAACAACTACGAGAAGCAGGGCACGCCCACGCACCTGTGCATCGAGCCCGTGGCAGAGTGCACCGTCCCGTGCTCCAGCCGCCCGGACACGCGCGCCCCCACAGTGGCAACGCCGCTGACATACCCGTCGCTGACCAAGACGATTGTCGGTGTCCCGCAAACCACTTCCGCGCCGCAGCCACAGCACCACCACCATCTCCACCACCCACAGGCGGTCGTGCCATCAGCCGTGTCAGCCGTCCCGTCACTCCCGCCACCGCCACATGCACACGCGCACGCGCACGCGGGGATTGCAGCTGCACCGGCTGCCGCACACATGTCCATGATACCCATGCAGGCGCTGGTGCAATCGCAGCAACATCAGCAGCTTCAGCAACACCACCACCAACAGCAACAGCAGCAGCAACATCAGCAGCTTCAGCAACAGCAGCAACAACAACAGCAGCAGCAACAACAGATGATGGCGGCGGCCAACGCACAACAAGGCCACGTCACATTCCCCGCTGCCATGCACAGCCAACAGGCGCACCAGGCCCACATGCAGCACCAACAGATGCAAGCGCACCAACAGCAGCAGGCAGCCATGCACATGCAGGTGCCACAGCAGCAGCAATTAGGCACGCCGATGCAAGCACACCACCGCAGCCAACCGCAGCAGGTTCAGTACCACCAACTCGTTCAACCACAACAACAACAGCAGCAGCAGCAGCAGCAACACGCACACGCACACCAGCAACAACATGTGCAGCAACAGCCCTTGTCGATGCACTTTCCAGCCCTCTCAGCCATGGGCCACGTGAGCATGGGCAGATGATGGCGATGTGGACGGCTCAACTGTTGTGGTTGATGTGCGGTACATGTTTGCTTGTTTGTGTGCTTGCTTGCTGGCTTGTTTGCGTGCTTGCTTGCCGAAAAAACAGCCCTTCCTCCTCCCCCCCCCCCTTCCTTTGTTCTGTTCCACGTATCTGCTCTGGTTTCTTTTAATTGACTCTTTGCCTTTCGCCTTGACCGGTTCGTTTATTCTTCGCTCGTGCACGTCGTGTCACAACATCACGTCACTGCTGTCATCATCACCGCCTGTGTTTGGTTGTGTACATAACTGACGACCCCAACTCAGCTGATGAAACCATGCATTACCCAGCCCGCACGTGCCAGTTACTGTTGCCGTGTGTTATCGCGTCGTCTGTTCTCTCCCTCCTGCATCTTCCCCTCCTTCTGCTTCCATGTGCACCACCCTTCCGTTGCCTTTGGCGTCACTGCTCGTCGGCTGGAGGTACCGCCGTCGATGAATGAATGAACGAACGAACGAACGAACGAATGCGTGTGGCCTAGAGCGACTATGAAGACGAGGAGGCGGGCCGAGGTAGGCTTGGAAGGATGAAGTTGCCGTAGTACGAGGACACGTCGGTAAAGTGGCCGAGGCAAGTCGAGGCATGCTGCAAGAAAGCAAAGATGTGACAGGGAGAACGAGAAGCGGGAATGTTGATGTGTGATTGGAATGGCAGGGATGCAGATGTGTGAGTGGAAGTGCAAGGTTGGTCTCGCGGACAAACGTGCAATCAATCAGCAGGCATGCAACGGATGTGTACACTACAGGAACAACCATCAAAGGAGACGCAAGAAACGGACCGCAGCAGCTTGGCGTCTGAGGTCCTCCAGCCGCTTCTTCTTCTCGTGCTGTTCTACCAAGGCATGGTGTGCAGGTCGGCGCACTGCCGTCTCTGCCTGCGTTTGTAGTTGTGGCTGTGCTTGCGGTTGCGCCTGTGACTGCTGTTGTCTGGGCGGTCTGTCGGCGGTCATGGATAGAGGTGGTTGGTGTTGCTGAGATGGCGTCAAAACAGGCGGTCGGGTTGACAGCGGTGCCTGCGTCGCATGCGGTGCAACGTAATGTTGATGCTGGTGCTGATGCTGGTGCTGATAACGGTACGGCTGTGGCGGTATCGCGTCTTCTGACTCGGCACCGTGCGCCAGCGGTCGCTGCGGCCAGTCGCTGACGTGCCGTGGTTGTGGGTGCTGTTGGTGTGAAAATTGTGGAGCGCGTTGTGGCTGGTGTGGCGCGTGCTGTGGCTGGTGTGGCGCGTGCTGTGCATGTGGGAGTATCCCGCCTCGACCACGTCGGTGGCCATGTGCGTGGCCACGTCCACGGCCACGACCACGGAAACGGCGGCTGTGCCCACCACGACGTGCGTGGTGTTGGTGGGGATGGTGGTTCATCCGCTGCGTTTGTCGCGCTGTTGTTGCTGTTGGCGCTTGCCGGTTCGGTTGTAGAAAATTGGTGAATGTGGTGGCGATTTGTCCGTTTGTGGTGAAGGCGCGCAGCAGCACCGACGATATCGCTTGTTGTGCCAAGCCGCCTTCTTCTCGCTCTCCTCCCTACCCCCCGACGATCCCCTCCACTCCAGTCCCCCTCCTCTTCTCCTCTCCTTCTTTGTCCTCTCCTCTCCTTCTTTGTCCCCTCCTCTCCAGCTCTCCAGCTCCCTCCTCTCAAAGCCCGTTCTCTTCGAGGCTTTCCCCCTTTGCTGCGCACGAGCCCACGCACACTTAGACACTTCCACGCGATCATGAGTGAACAACAGCAGCAGAACCAGGAACAGATACCTGAATGGTGTGAAGGCCTGATCGAGGCAATCATGGACGGCTCCTGTGAAGGGACACTGACGTAAGTGTGCAGATTTGTGTGTGTATCTGTGTACTGTGTCTGTGTGTGCGTCTGTGTGTCTGTGTGTGTGTGTGTCTGTGTGTCTGTGTGTGTCTGTGTGTCTGTGTGTGTCTGTGTGTATCTGTGTCTGTGTCTGTGTGTCTGTGTGCGTGTTTGTGTCTGATCTCTGTGTGTGCGTCTGTGCTACTGTCAGTGAATGTGAGAATCGAGATCAACGTGATGCGTGTGGCCTCATGGATTGATGTTGTTGATAGGCTGGCAGGGGAATATTTAGACCCGATTTCAGTGTCTGCGCAGATGCTGGCCAGAATTCTTGAGGCGATTGCCTCCAGCAATGCTAGCATCGTGAAGCTCGTGTGAGTACAGTGAACAAGCAGTACCTCCACAGACATGAGAATTGTGCGTTGGGTTTGGAGCGAGCTACCTCCTCACAAACGATGCGCTGTTTGTCTCCTCACTGTTGACTGCTAAGTGTGGTGGAAGCACTCCTTCCATGGAAAGCCTTGCTTCCACTCGCATATTCGCTCGAGACGTGGACGTGCTTGTGCACACGCAGGTACGTGAATCGGGTGGTCCTGGGATCAAACTCTTAGGCCATTGCTGTCAACGTTATCGCGCTACTGTCCTGATGTGATTCACACGCACACCAACTGCACATTGCTGCGCTGCATAACATGTGACCATGCTGTGATATCCTTGTGAGAATGTAACACATGTGTATGAACTCAGCTGTGTTATTCACTGCATTTGCTTTGCCCATTTGCTTCCTGCTCCAGTGCAATGGCAACGCTCTTTGGGTGCAACCTTTCCAATGAGCGCATGCACACTGTAGTCAGTGGCCTGCAAAACCTGATGGGCCTGCGCACCCTCGAGTAGGAACTGCAGTGTGTGGAATGTCGACTTATTATTTGTGTTGCAGGCGGTGTTGCTCGAGGTTGAAAAATGTCTTCGCCAGCAGATCTGGGGAGACGAAGTTGTGTGCAAAGTGGCCCTTGCGTTGTTACTCCAAGCCCTGTGATGCGCTCACCAACTCTCGGATCTGTGTTCTTCTTGCCTGAATTGGCATGCACTACCAGTATTCTTCGCATGTCACTTGACCGGACAGAGATGCATGTTTTTTTGTCGACCCTTTCGAAGCTAACAGGCTTACGATCCCTTTCGTACGTGTTGTCATGAGTGTTGGTTGAAAGTGGCTGTTTGCTCACTCATTTTAATGTGTGTGGTTGGCACGTACACCGTGACTGCTGGTTTTGGTCCGTTGCCGTGGGTGTTATCTTCTGCATGGGTTGTGCTGTGCGGCTGGCATTGGTCATGAATTCTCACGAACTTTGAATGCGATTGTGTCTTGATCCACACAGTCTCTTTGCGATCAGCCTGCCACAAAAAGCCGAGAGCAAGCCGAAAACTTGGCAGGAGCTGCTGCAGATGAGGTTTTGTCCGCCGATGCTTCATCGGGAATCGTGCTGTGTGCTGACAATTTGATATGGATGGACTATTTGATTGCACGCACGGATGAGGGTGTGGTACATGCATACCAAACTTGGGGCATCATGCAGTCGAGTCACAGTTCTGTCTAACATGCGCTTGATCTTTCGTGCACTGTGTTGCACTGTGCCTGCTGGACACGCAGCTGTTTCTCCGGGTTTTTGCCCAAGACACCGGGACCCGGGAGCATGCGCGCACTTGCAGAAGCACTTGCCAAGTTGACGAACCTTCAACAACTCAAGTAAGTGAGCTGAACAAATGTTTGATCCGGTTATACGACTGCCAGCTAGCTTTTGCGACGTGCGCGCACGACAGACGACAGGCACAGACACACACGCATAAACAGCGACCGAGAGTGTGTGTGCGTGTGAGGGCGTGATAGGATTTCCTGTTAAAACACTTGTGACTGGCGGCTTTTGACATTACGAAGATTTGTTTTCTCTGGCATTGAACCTGTTTCTCAAGACTTGCATTGCATTGTGGTTGTGCTTACTTTGGCTGCGTGTTGCATGTGCAGACTGAACGGCAACAATTTCGGACCTGAGGGCATGGGCGCACTCGCAGCAGCACTTGCCAAGTTGTCCAACCTTCAACAACTCAAGTTTGTATGGGTGTGTTTGCGTGCGCGTGTGACTTGTGGAGCAGGCCCTACACAGTGGCGCTTTTGTGAGCGTGCTCAATGTTTGTGGGCTGTTTCGCTGCGTGTCGTGGAAGTTGAGCATGTACATCATGCCACTGACATCAGATGATCGTTGCACTGCACTTGACCGGTTTGTCATGTATCTTTGCAACTCCCCCCCCCCCAAAAAAATATTAGCTTGTCAACGAACGAGCTTGGGTGCGACGGCATGGGCGCCCTCGCAACAGCACTTGGCAACTTGACAAGCCTGCAACAACTCAAGTTTGTATACGTGTGTGTGCGCGCGCGTGTGTGTGTGGGTGTGCTGTACGGCCGATTCGTTGAATTGGTGTGGTGATGGATATGTTCATCGTTTTGCAGCCTGTGTGAGTGCATGTCAGGGTGGCTGAGCGTGTTTTTCATGCCGCTCGCTTTTACCTGATGTATTTGTTGTGCGAGGTTGTGACCTCATTCACATCACCACTCTGCGTGATGATTGCACTGTCCTTTTTTTTTTCTTCTTTTTTCCCCTGCGCACTCCCAACTAGCTTGTCATCGAACGAGCTTGGGTGCGACGGCATGCACGCCCTCGCAACAGCACTTGGCAACTTGACAAGCCTGCAACAACTCGAGTTAGTTAGTGTGGATTTTATGGGAGACAGACTCGTTGAAGTGGTGTTGTGCTTGAGGTGTCCATGGCTTGCGGTATATTGTAGGAATAGTTGCGCACGTGCATCATTATGGTACAGGGTTGTAGCCGTCGTCACGTGTCGACTCACCAGTGAGTGACGTTTTACGATTGGTGCACTTGCTTTTGCTTTTCTTGTGTGTTGACTGCGGGCGTGATGTGCAGTCTGAGCAGCAACAACGTTGGACCTGAGGGCATGGGCGCCCTCACAACAGCACTTGCCAAGTTGTCCAACCTTCAACAACTCAAGTTTGTATGCGTGTGTTTGCGTGTGTGTGTGTGCGTGTGTGTGTGTGTGTGTGTTTGTGTGTGTGTGTGTGTGTGTGTGTGTGTGTGTGTGTGTATGCGTGTGTGTGTGTGTGTGTGTGTGTGAAGCACGTGCACGGTGACACTGGGCCCGTAGCCATGGATCATTGTGTGTTACTCACGTTTGACCCCTGATTTATTTTGTGATTCCTGATGAACCCTTTTACATCTCGTGCCCATTAGTATCAACAGGAACAGCCTTGGCTCTACGGGCATGCACGCGCTTGCAAGGAGCGTTGAAAACCTGGCAGCTCTGCGTTATCTCAGGTTTGTGTTTGTTCGTTGTGCTCATTTGTTAACCGATATTGTTGACACGCTGCTATGCACTCCCGACGCGTTTCTCACATGTATGCTGACGGCCACTGCAGCGTTACAAACAACAGCATCACGCACCTGACACCTGAGTATCTCAAGACTGTTCACATTCGTGTCGTTGATGTGAACGAAAACCCCATCCTGTGCCCTCCCGGCTCGGTTCTTACCCCAGAAGAAAGCTTCTGGTATGACGATCTCGATGAGGGGCCCTGGGACAACCGTCAGGGAATATTTCCGTATCTACGCGACGTGGAAAAGGGGCACGAGCTTCTCACACGATCTCGCCTCGTGTTTATTGGGGATGGCGGTGTCGGCAAGACCACCCTCAAGGCGGCGCTGATGATGCTGCACAACGCCGATCGCGAAACGTTGCTGGAGGGCATTCGTACGTCCTTACGCACCGAGTTGAGAAGGTACACAGAGGCCGACTTCCGCCAGTGGGTGGATCACGATCTGGCGCACAGGGACGGGTTCTTTGACGAGGAGTGCCCGAGGGCCAAGGGTATAACGGGGAAGCGATGGTTGGCATGCACCGATGACCAACTGCAGCAGTGGTTTGGCAGTGCAAACACGCCTGCCTCTGAGGACGTTGTGCAGCGCATGCTTCAGGCAAAGCGCTTTCTCCTCAGCAAAGGTAGCAAATTGTCTTCGTCCAAAGACAGCGGCAGCCCGTTCCAGCAGCTCTTGCACATGCCGCACGTGTGGACGGAAGGCATTGACGTGGACCACTGGATCAAGCACGCGTTTGACTTGTGGGATTTTGCGGGCCAGCTGGAGTTCTTCCCGGCCCACCAGCTCTTCATGGCCTCGCACATGGCCGTGTACCTCCTTGTGTTTGATGCCTCAAAAGGGTTGGAGCATTCCATCGCCCGTATCAGTGTGTGGCTCGGCCTGCTGCAAGCATGCCGCCTGTCTCGACACAAGCAAGCCGAAGCCGTGCAAGTGCGGCTGGTCGCCACCAAGACAGACTTGCCATCCTTTGATTTTGATCTCCAGCACCTCCACGCTGTTGTGCAAGAGCGGGTTGGAAGCGAGTTTCATCTTGGACACTGCTGTTTTGCCCCACGCTACGATGAACACGACATTGGTGATGCAGGCGCCGACTTCGGCCTTGTTGCCTTGGATGAAGAACTCGCGACACTGCGAAGGGAAGGTGTGCCCTACGTCCAAGTCCCTACCGCCTATTTGAGCATCAAGAACTGTGTGCAGAGCATGAAAATGGAGCAGCACCAGGTGTGGCCCATCATTAGTGTGTCCGAGATCGACTTCCGAGACAAGGACCCCGACCTCATTTTGAGGTTCTTGGACGATGCGGGTGTGGTGCGGCGCATTCCCGATGACGAGGACCGGTGTGTGCTGGAGCCGGTGACCTGGCTAAGCAAGCTGATGGCGGCGCTGCTGCACCCGCTGCACGGCTTGAGGCTGACGACTGCGCAGGCGGGCACAGCAAGCACAGCGGTCTTCGTGCCTGGCGTATCTGTACTACAAGCCGTGAACGCGCTGGAAAAACGAAGCATTCGCATCCCACAGTACGCGCAGGACGATTTGCTGCCATTCCTCGCTTCCTTTGACGTGTGCTTTGCACTGGGTGACGGACGCTTCACGTTTCCCGCCCTCCTTCCTCGCCAAGATCCTCACCCGACCATCAGAGCCAGGATGAACGAGCTGCTTGGCAGTGAGCCGGGCGTCATCTTTGGACGGCGCCTGCAGTGCACAAAGTCGGACGACTGGCTGCCGCCCACGTGCTGGTCAGCGATTGTGAGGCGGCTGTTTCCGATTGTGAACGCCATTCGAGGCGTGCCTATCCACCTCAGCTTGGGCATGTTTGTGGCCCAAATCAACGACACCAATTGCCTGGCGGTGTGCACGGATGATCACGAGTTTTCCCACTGTCTGGATGTGATTGCAGTTGGCGGTAACGCTGCGGTCCTTGATCTCGCCATGTTCTTTGTCATCAATGGCCTCAAGCGGTTGATGACTTTGTCCACGCTGGAGAAGCGCTGTTTGGTCACAGCTGCCGCAACAGATCCTCTGGCAGTCACCCAACCCTTGCTCCAGCGCGGCATGCGTACGTTTCCCGCACCCACGACGGTGCGCCCTGGTGCGATCTTACCTCCTCCTCCTCCTGCTGAAACTGACCTGGTTGGGGTATATTATCACTATCTGCTGCAACATCAATTCCAGTATATTGGGAGCATAGGCCAGCTACTTCACCAACAAGAGCTTCAAGATGCGTTTTGTATGACGACAGATCCCCGCATCGTGGAAGAACGACTGCCAACGACCTCCGCACCGCAACCCACGTGGCCTTGTGGTGCGCAACATGTCCTCGATGGCATACGGGTTTCGTCGTTGCAATTTATGGGTGGGCTCTTTGGCAAGCACGTGTACGAAGGCAGCATGTCTGATGCTGAAGGCACGGCAGGTGGCACACATGCGCCCTCTCATGCGACAGCTTCCAACACTCAGGTGGCTGTGTGGGCAATTATGCAACCAAGCAGTGCACTGCAGCTACCTGCAAGTGGCACGGTACTGCCTGATGCCCTCCTTCGCTACCAGGGCGTTCAGCACGACAGCAGCCTCAACATTTCCTTCCTGCCAGCGCGCGTGCCATGTCACTCGCGCCCGTTGTCGCCGGATATCTTGTCCTCCCTTGATCACGCGGCGCTGCGCTCTCTCATCCGTGGCATCACTCACGGACTGCACTTCCTGCACTCGCGTCAGCTCACGCACGGCAGCCTATGCGCACATCACGTGCTGTGCTGTCCGCAGGAGGTTGGGGCGAGCGTACCCAGCAGCAGCGTGTACCGTGCAAAGCTGGCTGCATACGGGCTGGGTGTTGGGTGCATGGATTGTGGTCAGGAGTGGCTGGCACCAGAGCAGCGTGCTGTTGCCCCACATCACCGCCAAAGGTCAAAGTCAGCAGACATGTTTGCGTTTGGCCAGGTGATTGCATTCATCCGCATGCGTGGCAATGTCAGCAACACCACCACCCCCACCAGCAGCAGCAGCGACAGTACCACCAGTACCACCACCAGCGCCATGGCTGGCGTTGTCAACGAGGGTGCAGAGGCGGCGTTTCAGGAAGCGGCCAAGTACGCCGTTGTGCGGCTTACACGCAAGGCACCAGCACAACGCGTGAGCGCGGATGATTACCTCCGCACAGCAGAAGGCGGCGGCGTCTTCCTGTTCCAGGACCATGACCCGAGCGACGTGGCGGCGCGCTGCTTGTTGCCTGCGCTGCAGTTGAGCCAGGTGCGAGTGAAGAAACAGCAGTGCACAAGTGATGAGTGGCAGCAGCTAAGCGCCGACAAGAGGAACGCCATCGGCAAGTTCCTCAGCCAGTGGACGGGTGGGTATTGGTTGGCGCACACTGGTGTCGGTGGAGGACATGACAACGTCACTGACAAATGGAAGGCTGTGCTACGCCAAGGAATGCCAGCGCTGATGCATGCCATGGAACACAGTGGCGGCGACTGCAGCAGCAGCAGCACCTGTGGCGATGCGTGTGACTACAGTGATGACGTGCAAGGGCTGTTTCAATGCATGTACGACCTCGTGTACGATACCCAACCATGGTGCTCTGTGGAAGTGCTGCGTCAAGCTGGCTTGCTGGATGAGACCACTCAGGCACTGTGCAAGGCGACACTGTATCGCCAGCTGAACCACATGCTCCCGTCTGTGTTTTTGTGTTTGCACAACTTCCGACGAGCGTCAACGGCGCCCTTCAAGGCCGCACAGGCTCTGAGCCTGCACTTTGGACACGGTGGTGGCAACGCCAGCGAGAAGCAAAAGAAGCCCGCCACCATGGCGGCAACTGCGCAAGGCGAGTTGCAGGCGCTGCACCTTGACGATGATGCAATGGAGCTTTCGGCGCCAGACACGGAAGTGTCTAGTTCAACCATCAAAGCAAATCAGAAGAACAAGGCTGCGTTGAAGTCGGTGCAGCGGTGGTTAGCTGAGGATCAGATGGAAGACGATGACGCCGACGCAGATTGCTGATGAGGGTGCGTTGGGGGGGGGGGGTTCCGTGCAGCGTGTTCGTTGTGAAGGGATTGTGTGTGTGTGTGTGTGTGTGTTTGTGTTTGTTATGTGTTTGTGTGTAAGCACATGGTTGTGTTGTGAATTCTTCCATCTGCCTGCAGCCATGTACCGTGTGAGGTTGTCTCTGTCTGTGCCTTGCTTTTGCCGTTGTTGGTTTCTCTCTTGCTTTTTTTCGCTTGCGGTCGTGTGTCGTAAACTCCCTAACACTCCCAACAACCTCAAGCAGCAACACAAGCTAAGCGCGCGCACAGAGCGCATTGCCTCGCACCTTCGCGAGCGCGTCGCAAACTGTTCCGTTGCCAAGTCTGTCGGCATGCAAGTGATGCGTGCTTGCAATGCTGTCACGCGATGTGACGGTGATGTGACGGTGATGTGATGTGCGCGTGGCGTGAGATGTGACTGTGTTCACATTGTGGCGAACAACAAACTTTGGGTGTTTTTGAACGGGGCAGCATGGATTTGGCGCGTTGTGTGTGCTTGGGGGAAATACCCATGAATTTTCTGCATGCATGCATGACACGGCGTTCAAAAACCAGTGTGCAATTGTTTTTGGTGCGGTTTTTGGGTCTCTCTCTTCTGTGTTTTTGGTTGTTTTGTGTGCGGTATGAACGCACAACCATGTGAACTCGGCACGTCATGGCCGAGCTTGGTTGCCGAGGGAAGGTGCTTCGCGACGACAACATGACAACATGACGGTTGTCGAGGAACAGTGCCACGCTGCCTGTGGGCTTGTTGGAGCTGTTGTGTCTCCTGCGTGTCGTCTCTCGCCACAACTGCGTGCCTTTGGTTTTTGTCTGTTGTCTGTTTTGTTGTGGACTGAGCGTGTGCCAGGTGTGCTGTTCATTTTCTTCGCACACCTGCACACACAAAGCACAAGCACACATCTTCCAACTTCCCTCCACAAACCTACAAACACACATCCACGCACATCCACACATATCCACAAACCACCACCATGGGATCCCCGCTGATGCTGGTTGCGCTGGCACTGGCGGCACTCACAGTCGCCTCCCTTCCTTCTGCGACCCTTGGGGTTAGTGGTCGAGGAAGACCTGGCACGCCCACTATCGCGATGGCCACGTACCAGTGCGCCACTACCCTGCCTGGCTGTCCTTGTGTCCTGCGTATGGTTGAATGAAGGAAGAGGAAACAAAGTCTGTTTGCTTCGCATCGCGTGCCATGGGCGTCGATTTTTTGGGTTGTGCGTGCCGAAGCCGTTCTCTCAACCGCGGTACTGCTCAGGATCATTGCGTTGACTGCCGTTCTGCTTTTCCGCTTTCCCCTGTGCTTGTTGTGACAGGCCGTCACCCTCGGAGATGAGCTGACCGCCTCGGAGTTTTTCGATGAAACGGTACGACACCGCCGCTGCAGCAGCAGCAGAAGAGAAGGGAGACGCTCGTGTTGTGTAGTGAAGTGAAAATCAACGGACGGGATGACATGCGACATGCATTGGTTCTTTGATGGTGCAAATGCAGGCGTGTGGAAAAGGTGTGCGCGTGCGACCCTTTTCCTTTTGTAGCTCAACTCCTACTCACGCGAGACAGCAACTAACTGCCTTGTGTTGTTTGGTGCACCTGTTGCTGTGTGTAGGCCCTCACGACAAGCTGCAGCCAGCTGACCGCGTCTGCTGTTGGCTACTACTTTGAGAGCGGCCAAGCCACCGGCATCTCCCGCTCACGTTGCACACTTGGCGGTTCCTGCCAGTGCGACCAGCTTGACACCTGCGATACCGGTGGTACGTCTTGTCTGTGTGTGTTGTGTTGTGCGTTGTGTGTGTGTGCGCGTGTACATATGTGCGTTGTGTGTTCCATGTGTTACGTGCGCAAGTGTACTTCTTGGGTATGTGTGCGCACACGCATACTTTTGAGGCATTCTACCGCTTGCGCTCCGCCATTTGTTCCACTTCAGTTGTCCTTCTTTCGTCCTCATCACACGTGGCTGCATGCAAAACATCCTGTGCAGACTGCCTCAGGGTGTATCGGTGCAACGACACGACCTTCAACGGATGCTTTGCCGTGACCAACTGCACTCAGAATAGCTTCGACACCACGTTGGAGGTTGGTGCCTCTGTTCATGCGGGCGGGAATAGACTATTTCCGCTGCCTTTTGTATTGCTGTCATTGGCCACCCTGCACGAATCCCCTCATGACCCCAAACAGAACCCACCCCATTTCATTATTTCTTATTCACACACACACACACACACACACACACACACACACACACACACACACACACACACACACACACAAAACACACTCGCACAGGTGCAAGTTGACTGCAGTCGTGGGCTTCCACTGGACGAACGTAGCGAGGAAGATTTGGACTTGTTTGCCATGCGCTGGAAACAGGCCCTGAGCGATGATTGCGGCATCACTGGACGGGTGTGTGCGTGTATGTCTGTGTCTGTGTCTGTGTGGAGGTCGCTTCATCCCCACGCTGTGATGGCTCACACACATACAACCACTACACACACACACACACACTCTCTCTCTCTCTCTCATACACTGACGCCACAACAGCATAAACGCACACATGCGCATTGTCAGCTGCGAATGCATGTACCAACACAAGAATACACTCACTCACTCACTCACACACACACACACTCACTCGCTCGCTCCGCTCACACACACACACACTTACACATGCACACACACTTACACACGCACAGTTGTGCCGGTACTATGGCGACACGGCAGAGTCGCTGCAAGTGATCAATGGATCCACCTTCCGCACCACCGCCCTCAATGCTGCCCATGCGGAAGACCTTGCGATTTGCGCAGAGACTGCGCAGTTTCGTTTCAACCGCTGCACCGTCGTGTCTGTGGTGGAGGTGTCGGCCACGACGACAACCACAACAACAACGACAACAACCACAACGACCACAACAACAACAATCACAACAACCACAACAACCACAACAACCACAATAACCACCACCACTACTACGACAACAACAACAACAACAACAACAACAACAACAACAACAACAACAACAACTACAACGACAACGACAACGACCACAACAACAACAACAACTGCACCGCCTTGTGACTATGACTGCGAAGACAGTGTGCAGTTGTGCATCGGCAAGGTGCGTCGGACAGAACGTTGTTTGGCAGCTGGCACACAGTTTACATGCCTTTTGTCCTTTCGTCCTTCGTCTGCAGTCCTGCAGCATTGTTGTGTCTTGGCATCACGCGATCACTGCTGCCGGTCCTTGTGCAAGCTATTCACGCACACACATACACACACATACACACACACGCACACACACGCACACATACACACACATACACACACATATACACACATATACACATACACATACAGGCGTCGCTGGACACGGGAAACGGGCGGGACGTCTTTGCAGAGTGCATGACAGCCAGATCACACCACAGCAGCGGCGCGTTTGTGGCGTTGGGAGTCTGCCTGGCAGACTGCGACGAAGTGACGGGCACCACCACGCGCGATGAAACCCATCCAATCTACTTCTGCTAGTAAGATCCTGTCATTCAAAGTGTTGGTTCATGCAACGAGCTGTAAAGGGCATGTATGACTTTGTCTGCAATGTTGCCATCTGTTTCGCTCATGCCACCTGCCTTACTCGAGTACCGCATGCGGACCTACGGACCATGTTCATGCTCTGTGGTTGCGTACGAGTATTCTCACACACGCACGCCTCCCACACACACGCACGCACACACACATACACGTAGTCAGATGTGCGCGTTCAGCACAGCTGATGTCGACTGCGATGTCGTGTTCACGTCAACTACCACAACAACAACGACGACAACAACAACCACAACAACAACGACTACTACGACAACTACGACAACGACCACTACGACGACTACGACCACGACAACTACTACCACTACCACGACAACCACGACCACTACCACGACTACGACCACCACCACCTGCGCAACCACTGTCGCAACGGCGGGCACTGCAACGAGTGGACAGTCTGAATCGACAGACGTCATGTTCGCTTCCAACGGCATTGGCTATGCGTGCCCTGGGTCAGCGACGTATGTGATGACCATCGATCCCAGCGACGACAGCGTCAACGCAACAGCCATTGATGTGTCTGCATACGGCACGAACCTGAACTGGTACGGCGGCGCATTCTCCAACGGATACGCCATCTGCGTCCCATATCATTTGAAAAACATCGCGCTTGTCATCGACACCAGTGACAACAGCATTAGCACCACTACCTTTTCAACGTCTTGCTCCAGCGCTTGCTACCGAGGGGCCACTGCCGTCAACGGCAAGGTCTACGGCACACCATTCCGTGCATCGGAGCTGCTCATCATCGACGCTGCCACAGGCACCACAGACACCAGCATCGACGTGTCTGCTTACGCACCAGGCGTCACCTACAAGTGGGCTGGTGCCGAGGTGGCAGCTGATGGTCGCATCTTCATGGCGCCGTGGAGCAGCAACAATATCCTCGTCATCGATCCCGACACGAACGCCGTCTCCACCATTGCCATCCCAGCACTCGACAAAGCCTTCGCAGATCTTGTTGCAGCACCAAATGGCCTCCTCTTTGGCGTTCCCTCGGATGCCACCTACGTGCTCATTGTGGATCCTAGCGACGACAGCGTCGACACGACGAGCATCACCGACATCAGCTCTGGCACCTTCAAGTGGCTCGGTGGCGCTGCTGCTTCAGATGGCCTCTTGTACATGGTCCCGTCGAGTGCCTCAACCATCCTCGCTGTGAACCCAACAACCCTGGAAGTCACGGAAGAATCCTCGCCTGTCAAATACTGCGGCTTAGCCCGCACCGCTGACAATGGTGCTGTGTATTCGACAACGGGCTATGCTGCCGCCTTCTTGGTGATCGGGCCAACTTGTGCGTGAGCTGACTTGGGTGGGTGTGTTCTGTTCGCACAATCGTGGCACTGTATGGACCACGTGCGCCTCTGTGCTTTCGGTCTCTATGATGGCGCTTGTCCTCGTTGCTGCTGCTCGCTTGTTTTGTTTATGTGTGCATGTGTGCATGTGTGAAGGTGTGTGTGTGTGTCTACCACGTGGGCTTGTGTGTTGTGTGTGCCCGACCGGGTGTGGTTGCTTGCCGTGTGACTGCGTGGTATGATCGATCACACCGCGTGCTTGTTCTGAGGTGCTTTGCCCGTCATCCTCATCAAACCCGAGCTTGCAAGTGGGGTCCTGGTGCTCGTGTTTGACTGTGCATTGTGCCTTCGTTTAACACCATCTTCAGTGCTTCGTTTCGTGTCAGTTCGCCTGACGTTCTTTGCTTGAGGCTTTGATGGTGTTGGCGCTCTTCTAGTCTTCTGTCCGTCCAGGCCTGATCAATTCAGACAGTATGAGCAATGACTCGAGCGTGTGTGTGCCTGTATGCGTGTGCGTCTGTGCGTGGAAGCCATTGAAGCATTGAATCAAAAGAACAAGCAAGATTGCTGTCACGTGAGAGCAATATCAAATCATGGAGCTGAGAGAAGTTGTCTAATTGAGAAAAGCAGTGCTCCAGTGTTAGACCGCTAGAGAGCAAGAACGCAAGAGTGTCGCTCGGCTGAGTGTTGGTGGTGTGTTGGTGTGTTGTTGTGTTGAGGGTGGTGAAAAGCAGGGAACAACACATGGGGCATTGTTGGCGATCTGTCGGCAGTGTTCATAATTTTCGAGCGTCAATGACGCTGGGAAGGAAGGCAAAGGAAGGACAAGACAAGCAAGAAGCAAGCGTGTCTGTGTTGTGCTTGCTCTGTGCGGCAATGCGACCTGTGCTGGCGGCGAGCGTCGTTCTCGTGCTCCTCGTCTTCGCTGGGGCCAGGTGCGCGCTTTGGTTTTGTGTGTGGCATGTTGTTGCGCTGTCGTGGGCGATAGGCGCTGCCGTGTTGTTCTGTTGTCAGCAACCTCAACCTCAAGACCTCTTCACTGAACCAGCTCTCTCTCTCTGACCACAATGCTTCGTTTCGATGCAGTGGGGTTGAACACGATGTCACGGATGCAGACCGAGCGCGTCTTGGGGTGCCTCAGTCAACCACTGCAATAGCCAAGACAAGGCGCGTGGAGCAAAGGCGGCGAGCAATACGGAGAACGTGTCCCAAGAAGTCGTTGATGCACAAAGTGAACCACAGGTACACAAGAGTGTTTGTGTGTGTGTGTGTGTGTGTGTGTGTGTGTGTGTGTGTGTCTGTCCGTCTGTGTACATGCGCGTGTGCCTGCATGCAAGCATGTTTGGCCGTTAGCAGTTACACAAGCTTCTTTGCCTGCGTTGGTCACCTCTCCTCTGTCCGTTTCAATTCATCTTCCAACAACAACAACAACAACAACAACAACAACAACAACAACAACAACAACAACAACAACAACAACAACAACAACAACAACACACACACTCTCTCTCCCTCTGTTGTTCCACATACAGGAACGTGTGCACGTGTGGAGCGACCTCAGAGTGTGCCGGCCCACGGTGTTCACACGGTTGGGTGGCTTGCGTCTTGGCTTGTTAATGTGCTTGCCTGCATGCATGCATGCATGCATGCGTGCGTGAATGTCACGTGCGTTGATACCTTGTGGGCAACCCATCCGTTGATGTGGATCTGACATCGTTTGTGTTGCCATTGCCATTGGATGCCTGTTTCCAGCGACTGTGGTTGATCCTGACACTGGCTTCTCTCGCCGAGCAGCCGTGTTTCCCCCTGACTGCACCGAATGCATCTGCTACGATCAGAAGAAGTATGTTTGTGTGTTCGTTTGTGTGTGTGTGTGTGTGTGTGTGTGTGTGTGTGTGTGTGTGTGTGTTCGTTTGTGTGTTTGTGCGCGCCTGTGTGCTTGTGTTAGTGTGTACATCTGTGTACATCTGTGTACATCTGTGTACATGTGTGTACATCTGTACATCTGTGTGGCCGTGCAGCGTTTGCACGAAGTTTTCGTTGCATGCAAGCACATCTCACGCACACTGTGTGGGCCACGCAGGCGGCCACCACCTCCACTACCGCCGCTGTCACGAGCCCGGTTCAGCCGAGAATTGCACCGCCCTCTCATCGTGTGGACCGACAGCGACACAGGTGCTGCAGGTGTATGTACGTGTTTGTGTTGGGTGGGTGGGGGAGGAGAAATAAGTATGGTTCCTGCATTGCATGTGTGTCTCATCTGTTGCTCTCGGTCCGTTCATCTCCCTTGCACTCACTGCTCCCTTGCTGGTCTTATGCCCAAAACACAGCTTCGTCGCGGCGTCCCACCTGCCTCACGCCGCCCGTGTGTGTTCACCAGGGCGAGCTTCACTTTCCGCCCCTCACCAGCTCTCAGGTGTGTGTGTGTGTGTTTGACTGTGTGTGTCTGTGTCTGTGCGTGTGTGCGTGTGTGTCTGTGTGTGTCTGTGCGTGTCTGTGTGTGTCTGCGTGTGTGTGTGTGTGCCGAGAGAGTGCTGATCTGCTTTCCTTGTTTTGCTCCCGTTGACGCCCTGGCCTCATCAACTGTGCCACCTCTCATCACTCTTCTCTCCTCGTCCTGCTCAGGTGTCGGCACTGCGCCAGTGCGGTGTGGATGTGAACACGTCTCTCCCCGCCCTCTCCTCCGCCGCACTCAGCACAGCCCCTGTCGTCGACCTCACAAGTGAGAACAACTTGTTGTGCGGGGTGTGCGGGGTGTGCGTGTGTGTGCACGTGAGCATATGTGCGTGAGTGTGGGCATGCCTGTCCGTCTGGCGTCTATCCTGCTTGTCTGTCTTCTTGTGTGTGTGTGTGTGTGTGTGTGTGTGTGTGTGTGTGTGTGTGTGTGTGTGTGTGTGTGTGTGTGTGTGTGTGTGTGTGTGTGTGTGTGTGTGTGTTTGCGTCTCTGTGAGGGTGCCTTGTGTACATCCTTGTTCGCTGTTCCCACCTCGCTGTCGTGCGATGCGGTCCTCGCGCACAGACACGACGCTGCTTGGCTGGAAGCGGGCGCGAAACTGGCATTTTCCCCATTTTGCAGTTGGTAAGCTTGCCTGCAGGCATGCAGCTGCGCTGCAGCACGCTCGTGCACGTGCACGTGCTCGTTGCCTCCTTTACCTCTCACATGACCCAACTGCATATGTGTGCGCGTGCGCTTGTGTGTGTGTGTGTCGTGTCAGACGTGCTGTGGCTGCTGGATGCCTACGATCTTCTCTACGAATACGGCGGCACCGCAGCACCAACGCACTCCCCCTCATCATCTTCATCAACATCATCAGCACTGCACACGCCGCACCGTATAATGCATTGCCTTCGCCGCGGGTCCACCACCACAAAGCCGCCGCCATCGTCAGCATCGTCAACTCCTGACGGAGACTGTGCCCACGTGCACCTTCACAACATGTGTGAGTGAGTGTGTGAGTGAGTGAGTGAGTGTGTGTGTGTGTGTGTGTGTGTGTGAGTGTGTTTTGGCGTACATCATTCATGTGTGTATGTGTGAGTTGGGATGACTCCACTGGACAGGAAGTGTGGACACTGTGTCTGTTCCATCTTCTTGTTTGGTGTTTGGTTGTCCTACGCAGCTTCTTGTCATGTGCCTTCTGACTCTACCAACTTGCCTGCATGCAATCATGTGTACTTGGATTCCAGCGCTGCTGGTGGACGTGGAGTTGAGCGACGTGTGGTCCGCCGAGTTTATGCATGTGAGTGAACGGTGGTTTTGTGATTATTTTGTATGTGTGTGTGTGTGCGTGCATGTGCCGTGTGTGTACGTGTGTGTAAATCTATTTCTCGACATCTCTTCCCTCCTTCCTTCCTCACATCATCGTCACCATCCCCCCTCATCATCGTTCACCAACTGCAATGCTGACGTGCAGCTGCTGTCCCGCCGCTTCCTGCGGTTTCAAACACTCACGCATCGTTGGCGCCCAAACGCCCTCTACTGCTTCAACGGGTATGCATGTGCTGTTTATGTTTCGTGCATGTACGTCTGAAGCGAGTCGATGTCGGCTGCTAGTGCTTTTGCTGGCATTCACCGCTCGCTGCACACATGAAACTAATCATCGTGCCCGCGTCAACACTCCATGTGCTTCATTGACACATTGTTGACCTCCTTGTCACACACCAATCGTTCCACCTGCAAACAACACCACCACCACCGCCATCAACACTACATCATGACCATTGCAACTATCATCACTTCCTTATCGAATGCTCCACTTCCGTTTTGTACCGTCAGCCTGCTGTCGAGCAACACGCCGTTCCACCGCCTGCCGCCCACCACCCTCGATGCGAAGACCGGGTTCTTTGCCGACCACAACATCGACAGAGCACGTGAGGCGTGATGGTGGCTGCGTGAGTGCGCGCGCGATGTGGTGTGATGTGATGTGTGTCTTCGTGCATGCGTGCGTGTGTGTGTGTGTGCGCGCGCGTTGTGATGTGATGAGTTGGTTTGATGTGTTTGTGGATGAGGCACTCGGACAATGTATTCTTGTGGTTTTGCGCCCGCTCGCCTTTGTGTGCTTGTTCCATTGGTCGCGTACACAGCATCCTTCCTTGTGTCCCTGTAACCTCACCACCTCCTCCCCCGACACCGCCATCGCCATCGCTGCTTCATCCTGGTGTTACGTCCTTCACACACACACACACACACACACACACACACACACGCACGCACACACACGCACGCACACACACACACACGCACACGCGCGCGCATGCACACACACACACGCACACACACACACGCGCGCATGCAGCCATCAGCCTTGCGTCTCTTAAATCAGCGTCGTCGCCAGCAGCGATGAGGGTGGTCATTGTCAACCGACCAGCGAGCAGCGGGCGGTCCATATTGGGTGTTGATGCCATTGCCGGTGCGGTGCGGGCCACGCTCGCTGCACTCAATATCAGCCACGAGGTTGGGATGGGATGTGATGAGGGGCCTCGGGGCAGAGGAGGGAAAGGGAAGCATCGTGTCGTTTTGCTACCGTTTTGCTGGAAGGAGAGGTCTTTTGAGCGATTCAACGGCAAACACATACGCACATACATACGTCGGCGTCATGTCTGACACCAATTGCGCTTCTTCAACCACGCTCACGATTCCGTTACGCCCGTCCACACTCACGCACCTTCTGCCATTCCTTCCCTTCCTCCCTGCATCCTCCCCTCTCCCTCTGCTGCAGGTGATCGTGGAGGAACACTTGGAGACGAAATCGCTCTCTGCGCAGATTGCGCTGTTTAACGCGGCCACCGCTGTCATATCGGCACATGGCGCCGCCAACACCAACTGGCTGTTTCTTCGCCCAAACGCCCTCGCCATCGAGGTCTTCCCCTTTGCATACCATCCGCGGCAGTACAGCACCATCGCCCGGTGAGCAGGGGTCGTGTGTGTGTGTGTGTGTGTGTGTGTGTGTGTGTGTGTAAAGAATATCTACTCATGTATGAATGATTTCCGATTGACTGAGTTCCTCTTCTGCCTCTCACAGTCCATCATTTTTCACCCTTCACCACAGCCTCATTGGCGCAAAGTACAAGCCCATCCAGACGCAGCCAGATACCACCCGCTTCTTTGCCTGCATGCATCATTCCTCACCCGAGGTGTGTGTGCGTGTGTGTATGTGTGTATGTGTATGTGTGTATGTGTGTATGTATGTGTATGTGCGTATGTGTGTGTGTGTGCTTTGTCCAACTTGTGATTGCGTGTTTCGTGTTCCTCACCGTTGTCATGCGTGTGGCGTCTCAATGATCACTACCGTGCGCGTCACCACCGCTTCAGGTCCTCGTGAACGAAACCAATGCCATCATGGACGCTTGGCTGGTGAGTTGGAGCGATCTATAGGCCTTCGTGGCATGTGTTGTTGGCATGTGTCGTGTGTAGGTGTGTATGGATGGTCGCATGCATGCATGTCTGCGTGCAACTTGTGTTGTGCCCATCGTTGGAGTGTCATTGCTCCATTCTGCTGACGCACCACGTCGTATGGTTGCCTGCATGCACTGCTTCCATGCACACAGGAGGCCGAGCGCGAATATTGGCGATCCGGCGAGGAAACCATCAACTTTCTCGCAAAGCACAACGGTGGGCACATGTGCAGTGTGAAGCTTTTTCGTTTGCGTTCATGTGTGTGTGTGTATGTTTGCATGTGTGTGTGTATTTGCATGTGTGTGTATGTGTGTGTGTGTGTGTCTTGTGTGCGTGTGTGTTTGCACGTGTGTGTCTTGTGCGTGTGTATGTGTGCGTGTGTATGTGTGTATGCGAGCGAGAGAGAGTGTGTGTGCGTGTGCTTGTGCCCCTTCTTGCCCTCGTCTACCTGCCGCCTTAGCCTACCGCCCACTTACCCGCTGTTCCCATCACCCCACTCCCTGCATGCTCTTGCTTCCCCCCCCCCCATTCCAACCAATATTCTCCCTTTCATCAGCCTTTCCGCATCACCCAAAGGTGCGCCCGTGTGTGCGCGAACAGAACCTACACGTGAGCGCAGAGCCCATTGCCAACACCATCGCAGCTTTTGTCAAGAACCTGTGAAGTCGGAAGTGCTTGTGTGTGTGTGTGTGTGCGTGTGTGTGCTTGTGTGTGCTTGTGCTTGTGTTTGTGCGTGCTTGTGTGTGTGTGTGTGCAACGCGTGGGCACGTGGCGTTTGTGCAACACGTGGCGTTTTAGCGTATTAGTGTTTTGAGCTGCTGAAGTGTGGCCTCGTCATCATCGTCAGCACGGTGATGCTGTGCGGTGTTATTGTTATTTGATATTTGCTGTCCATAGGCCAGCATGTTTGCACGTGATAGCCGCTAATTTTCCCTCCTGTCATTCCACTCTCTCCTCTTTTGCTCAATTCTTCCGAGCACTGCGCCCACCTCTGTAAGCTATTTCACATCACAGCGCTTCGCGTCACGTGGCGCATGCATTTACGTTTCGTCATGCAAACACTTTTCGCAAAGCAAACGGGGGAGAGAGGAAGGAAAGATGGGGAAGTGATAACACGGCAGTTGTAAAGCAGTTTGGGGGAGAGACAAGCAGAGGGGGAAATGGGAGGAAGCTAAGGAGATGTGGCGTGTAATATGTGAATGCATGGCGTGCCGCCACACACGTTCATGCACCACACAACAAAACACAAAAGCAAGCAAACTGACAAGCAAACTGACAAGCAACTGACAAGCAAACTGACAAGCAAACTGACAAGCAAACTGACAAGCACACACACACACACACATACACACACGCACACACACACACACACACACACGAATAGACAAAGCAAACGAATCCCACACATCATCGTGTCCCTGTCACGCAACGACGAAGAAAGAGGACTTCACGACTTGACGATAGTATCGGACGATCCCGCTGTATCCGACATATGGGGATACGGCTGCCAGCGCCAGGCCAATGTAGTACGACAGGAACACCGGCAGAATGGCCCGCCGGCCCTGACGAGCAGGCAGAGGAGGGCAGGGGAGGGTTGCGTGTGTGTTTTGCGTGTGTGTTTTGCGTGTGTGTTTTGTGTGTGTGTATTGTGTGTATTGTGTGTGTGTGTGTGTGTGCGAGCGAGAGAGTGTGTGCGAGCGAGAGAGAGAGAGAGAGAGAGAGAGTGTGTGTGTGTGTAGTGTGTGTGTATTGTATGTATTGTGTGTGTGTGTGTGCGAGCGAGAGAGAGAGTGCGTGTGTGTTGTGTGTGTGTGTTGGGGGGGATACTAATCACTGACAAAGCGCACAGCGAGCAGGCCTCTGCATTGTCAAGGCATACGCATGTACACGTTCAGTCGCCTCACCTCTGCCATGTACGTGTGTCCCATGAGCACCGCCCACACAAGCATCCCGATGATGTGCGCACGTCGCATTGCCCGCTTCTCGTGTCGCACAAGATCGTCATGCAGCGTCTGATTCGTGTGTGTGTGTGTGTGTGTGTGTGTGTGTGTGTGTGTGTGTGTGTGTGTGTGTGTGTGTGTGTGTGTGTGTGTGTGTGTGTGTGTGTGTGTGTGTGTGTGT
>NW_004754907.1:533704-537720 GCF_000188695.1 Salpingoeca rosetta | reverse complement strand
GTAGCACACACACACACACACACACACACACACACACACACACACACACACACACACACACACACACACTTGCAAACACAACTACCACACAATGAACGAGAGAGAGTGCAAACGAAAGGCCTTTAGGGAAACAACATCAACGAGGCCTGGTTCGCGAAATGTAAAAATGGTTGTCAATCATGGAAGAAAGAGTCAAGAGAACATTCAAGCAGGTCGTGCTCACTCCCCAAGATGTAGAATGGGGGAGGGCACACTGCTGCTTTGAACAGAAACGTGTGTGCGGGAACGAGAGAAATGGAACGGTGAAGTTGAAGAGAACAACAACGGTGCAACAAAGGTTATCAACGGATGGACATATCAGTGTCCGTTTGGGCGGAAGTCAGTGCAAGGCTTGCTGGGCGCAGCTTGAGTGCGCTCCAGCTCTTGTAACACCTGTTGGCGCTGCATGATGGCGAGCATGATGATGTGGTCCCTGGAAAAGCCGCGGCGAGCGAGGATGCGGCGAAGCGGCTCCAAGTCGCTATCAAACGAGAGGAGAGCGCGGCCATGGCGATCGACGTGGTGCTCCAGGGCATACACCAGCTCGTCTCCGGTGTAAACGCCTTCAATGCCAGCTGCAAGGCCCGTGCAGTGGGCCTCCTCCCCGTTGAAGTGATACATGGCGCCCGCCACATCTGCAAGCAGGGCATTGGCTTCGTCCCTCAAATCGTGCGGATGGCCACGACCTGACACAATTCGAGGTGAGGTGGAGGGGTCACGCGGTGGCGTTCGGTCCCTTGAGGTGACGCCCTCATCGGACAGCGAACGGCTCGTTGGACGCCGCCCACGCTGCTGTGGTAGGCGAAGACGCTGGTGCTGCTGGTGTTGTTGCGAAGACCGTGAAGCGGCCTCGGCAGCACCGCGCGATGGTGACAGCGCATGGGCCGGTGCTGCGCCTGGCGTCGTGGACGCAGCACGGCTTGGGTGGGGGGTCTGGCGACCCGAGTTGATGCGGTCTGGAGACGTGTTCATTAAGTCCACAACTGTGGAGTGACCACCAGAGCGGTGGTGCGGGTGGGAGTCTTGTGCTTCTTCTTGTCTGCTTGTTGTGTTTGTTGTCAAAGGGAAAATGCTTCGGCAAGCGCAAGGCGGTGCACAAAACAACAATCAGCCAAGAAGAAGCAAGGCAATCGCACACCTTGTTGCCGTGCGTGCTTGCGTGGCAGACGCACACGATGTAGAAAAGGTGTCTGAGTTGTTACATTACGCGCGCTTGCACCACATTGCCGGATGCTTCTCACTTGATTGCGTCGGTGGTCAGGTCACGCACTTTCAGAGCAATTTGCGCCTTCCTGAAGTCCTGAAGTCAGAGTACGCACCACACAAGAATCGCGAATCCCACAACAATTGCATGGTGACATGGGAAGACACTTGCGGGACGCGTGTGTGACATGCGCCCGATGCAAGGCAAGCCACTCTTCTATTTTTATCTAGAGGCAGCTGAATAGCAGAAGTTGCTCTCGTGCAAAGGAATCGTCTGGCAAGTGGACTGCTGGACGTGTGCGTGTCACGATCCTTCGCACACATCGCACGCTCCATCTCACATCACACACCACCGACTTGCTCGTTTGTGGGCCACTTCAATAGGGACGGTGTTTGCCAGCAAGACAGGGGCTTGAGGAATTGAGGACGCTTCTTGTGTTGTCTTGTTGTATCCGTTGTGGTTGTGGTTGCGTTCCTTCATCGCCGTTAGCCTCGGCGTTAGCCTCGCGGTGCTCACGCAAGGTGCGCTGTGAGGAAGAGCATCACACACCAACGCGCACTTCAGAGTGGAAGTGCAGCCTTGGTTGACGACTGATTTCAGTCTAACCAGAAATCCAAACAGCCACTAAAACCGCATCAAATCACATTGCAGAATAACATGGCTGTTTATTTTTTGGCTGGTTCGTTTTTTTGGATCGCCTGTGTGTCTTGGTCGGCGAACAACAAACAACGACCAAACAACAACAACAACCGCACACCACCTGCAGGCTCACACCTCATTGTGCTGCCTGCCTCACCACCACCACCACCACCGCTCCGTCTCCGCATTTCTCTTCCTCCTCCTCCTCGTTTCGTTGCAGATGCACGGTGCTGCAACGGTGTTGGAACGAGAATAGCAGCACCGCAGCAGGAACTGCAGGGACACAAGCAGGAGCTTTTTGTGGCAGCTCGGCACTTGACACAACACAAGCTCCACGATGAAGAAGTCGTTCCAGCGATTCCAGGCACGCCTGCTGGGCCGCGCGTCGCAGCCCTCCATCGTCCACCTGGTGTGTATGTGTGTCCATATGTATAGAAGGTGGAGGGAGTAGGTGAATGAGTGTGTTGTGGTGTAGGTTTCGCGCTTGCGATTGCGCTTACAACCTGTGGCTTCTCATCATCATCATTGTCATCGTCATTATGCCGGTTGCCGTTGTGTTGCTGGTTCGCAACGGGACAACAGCCCGTGGACGACGAGCACCTGGCGGCACGTGCCGGGCGTGGGAGGTGAGATGGATGCAATGTTATGGATGTGTGCTGTCAAGTTGAAGAGCGGTTGGAAAGGAGCAGCACAGGAACGGACAGGGAGTGGGTGGGGGTGTAGGAAGAGGCTGAGGAAGACCTGCGTGAGTGTGCATGTGTGTGTGTGTGCGTGTCACATGATGGCACACGGAAACACGCCCATTCACAGCTGAGATGGCTGTGTCCTCGCAGGTTCAGCCAGCCCAGCATTGCCAGCAGCAGCGAAGTCTCTCAACGCCCGAGGTGTGCTGGACTGTGTGTACATGTGTGTCCGATCGTGTGTGTATGCATGCGATCCTGCACTAGCCTCGTTGGCCTCACTGCTTTTGCGTGTTGTCTTTGTTGCAGCATGATGGCGCATGGCGCTGGCTCATCAGAGGACCTCATGGCCAGCCTTGACGACATCACTCACGTCATCCAGGTGTGTGTGTGTATGTGTGTGTGTGTGTGCGTGTGTGCGTGTGTGTGCGTGTGTACGTGTGTGAGTGTGTGCGTGGACTGCCTCGTCACTCCTGTCACGCCCCATCGATCATCATCCGGCATTGCCTCACTCTCAACACACACACACACACACACACACACACACACACACACATTCAACGCCGCTGCCGTTACCTTTCCCCACCTTCAGCTCTTCTCGACGTCGATGGAGATGTTTCTGAAGACGCTGTCCAACACGGACATGGCCGCCGACGAACGCAAGGCCGCGCTCACAGACCTCCTGCAGGTGTGTGTGTGTGTGGGGGGGGGGTGGGATTGTTGGGTGGGGGGATATTTCGAGATATGAAGGAGTGCTTGTAACATGACTGCGACAGTACAGTCACAACATGGACACACGCGCGCACACACACACGCACACACACACACACACACACGCACACAACACACAGACACACACAACACAACACACACACACACACACACACACACACACACACACACACACACACACACACACACAACCACACACACACACACACCATCCTCTTCATTCATTCGTGCCCCCTCATCACCCCACCATACCCCCACCCCATTCCACCCCCACCGCTGCAGACGATTCGGGATCAGATTGATCGCACGGCAGACACAACGACCATCATATGGGAGGAGAAGGTCTACTCCCTCCTCGACAGCCTCGACAACCTCTGTACGCCACACGTCGCCGTGTCGTGTCTTTGTGCGTGTGTGTGTTGTGTGCGTGTGTCTTTGTCTTTGTCTTGGTGTGTGCGTTTGTGTTTGTGTGTGTGTGTGTTCGTGTGTGTGTGTGTGTGTGTGTGTGTGTTCGTGTGTGTGTGTGTGTGTGTGTGTGTGTGTGTGTGTGTGTCTCGCACAAAGATGGCTTTCAAAGTTGCAGTGGTGGCCGCATGCAAATGTCACAATACAGCAGTGAGTGTCTGACGATGGTGTTTTCGGCTTCACTTTTGCTGTCGCCGTTGCTGTTCATGTCAGGTTCGCTTCTCAACACGGGCAAGGACCCCTCCACCAGCGAGCAC
>NW_004754907.1:529931-532431 GCF_000188695.1 Salpingoeca rosetta | reverse complement strand
GCATCGACGACGACGATGATGATGATGATGATGATGATGATGATGATGATGATGATGATGATGCCGAGGTGCAAGGCCGCGATGCAGACATGTCATTGGAATTGGACGTGGACGCCATCAGCAACGCGGGCAGCATGCAAGCGCACCCCGACGACAGTGAGTATGGCGATGGTGATGGCGCAGCGGAGACGGACGCGCAGCAGAGACAGAAGCAGCCGAAGCGGAAGAGGAAGAAAAAGAAGAAGAGGAGATCCAAAGCGCTTCGGGACAAGAACCGGACATCCGACGGCGTCTTTGATGGTGCGTGTGTGCGTGTGTGTGTGTGTGTGTATGTGTGTGTGGGTGGGTGTGGGTGGGTGTGGGTGCGGGTGAGAGAGGGAGAGACTGCATACCATATCACACATACACATGTATGCACGCACATGCATACACATAAGAATACACACCCACACACAAGCTCACCCCTGTCGCCTCGTTTTCCTCTCTCCATCAGAGTCGCTGCTGCGTCAGGATCTGGAGCAGTCGCTGTTGGCGCATCCGACCAGCGTCGACCTCGTCCTCCAGGTCAACACACACACGCATATGTATTTGCTTGCACGCATACGTGCACACTCACGCATGTGTATTTGCTTGCATGCATACGTGCACACTCACACACACACACACACACACACCACACACCACCACCACCATTCACCACCATTCACCACCTCTCCCCTTCTGCGCTGCAGAAGAGCAAGCAGTGGACGCGGTTCAGCAAAGACGTCCTGTCGTATATGGACCGACGCGCCGCCATCATCAACGACTTCAACAAGCGCCTCGCTGCCCTCGCACAAAGGTCCAGCACATCGGCGGTGGCGGAATTTGTTTCCGTTTGTTTGCGCTTGTTTCCGTTTGTTTGTGCTTGTGCGTGTGTGCGTGTGTACTTGTGTGTGTGTATGTGTGTGTGTGTGCGTGCGTGTGTGTATGTGTGTATGTGTGCGTGTGTTTGTGTGTTTTTGTGTTGCGTGTGCTTCAGTGTCTTTGCTCGCTTGCTCCTCTCCACAACGCCTTGTATTTCTCCAAGGCTCCAAAACACACACACATGCACACACACACACACACACACATGCTCATCACCGCCACACGCCACCACACCTTCCTGCAGCACGCTGGAGACGGTGGAGCAAGACACGAGCTTCCCGTGTGCACACGAGGTCCAAGAGATGCTGGCAGCGCACCTCAACGATGCAAAGGTAGCGTGCACACGAGTCGATGGTGGTGCTTGATTGGCCTAGTTGTGGTGGTGTACATGTGTTGCATCAGTGTACACCACTTGCGCATTCCCAAATACCGCGTCGCTCCCCTCACGCGTCTCACATTTCCGCCCCACGTTCCCCCCACATTTGCCCCTCTCCCCTTCCCCACTTTTCCCTTTTCCCCCTCCCTCACCTCGACCACAACAGCGCATGCAAGCGCATTTGTCTGGCAACAGCCACGTGCTGCACGTCGAAGGGCTGCAGACGTTCCGCCAGCAGCACGAGCGCACGCGCAAGGCGCTCAAGGACCAGTGGCACCGGGAGCAGCGGCGCGTTGCGGACGCGGCGTCCACCGCCACCAAGGCCGAGGCGAAGTACAAGCAGCACAGCGCAGACTGGGAGCGCGCCCTGCAGAACCGCATGAAGGAGGAGCAGTCCACGTGCGTCATGTGGTGGTGGTGGTGGTGGTGGTTGGATGAATGGATGAATGGATTGGTGGTGGTTGGATGAATGGATGAATGGATTGGTGGTGGTTGGGTGGATGTTTGGTTGGATGGATGGATGGATGGTGGTGGTGGTGGTGGTGGTGGTGGGTGGGTGGTGTATGTATGGATGGATGGATGGTGGTCGTCGTTGTCGTTGCTCGAGTCTAACGTGTTGTGGGAAGGCCTGTAGCACGCTTGCACGCTGCGTCGGAACAACGAAAAGCTTTGCTTCGATTGCTTCGCTCCTAACCTCATTGACCCCGCCCCTCTCATGTCCCAATCTCCCCCCCCCCTCCGCCGCTTCATGGCAGGTACAAGCTGAAGCTCGACAAGCGAAACAAGGAGGAAACGGACACACGCGCAAAGCTGGGTATGGGATGAATGGAGATGGAGGTGGGAATGAGAATGGGGGGAGGGGCTGGGGATTTGGAATGAGGGGCTTGGCGCGGTATCACGATGCGTACGCACTGTTGTACGCACTCTGTGTCCGTGTGCGTGTGCGTGTTTGGATTTATCTCGCCTCAACCACAACCACACAACCACAACCGCAACCACAACCACACAACCACCACCACAACCACACAACCACACAACCACAACCAATCAAACACCTCTTCGACTGCCAGACGAGGCGCGCGCGACGTACAAGGCGGCGGTGGAAGATTTCAACGGCGCCCGCAGCGATCTGATCGCCACCAAGGAGACGGCTGTCAATGAGCTGCTGGTGAGATGGTGTTGACAATGCGCTGCTGTACATTGACGTGGGGTGGTGTTTGG
>NW_004754907.1:509931-527431 GCF_000188695.1 Salpingoeca rosetta | reverse complement strand
TGTCGGTGTCTGTGTGTCTGGAACACTTTGAACCAGACGCCCAACACATCCCTCAGTCTCGCTCATCATCGTCGTCTTTGTTTTGACTCCCCCCTTTCCCTTCCTTCCCCTCCTCGTCCTCCTCCTCCTGCGTTTAGACGCTGGAATCGCTGATGAACACGCCGCTGCAGAGCGCAGCCATCGAGATTATCATCAAGGTGTGGAATGGCACACCTTGTATTATGTACATCGGGCGATACTCCTCACACACACACACACAAATACATACACACACACGCAAATACAACTGTGCACTCGCTCACACACAAATACATATGTATTCGCCCGCTCGCGTCCTTGTGAACATTCGCTCGCTCCCTCGTTCACGCCCATGTGTATTCGTGTTGTCACCGCCCCTTCACAGTACTGCGAGCACGTGTTTGACCGCTACTTTGACGAACGCCCCGCACAGCTGCCCTCAACATACGAAAGGTGTGTGTGTGTGTGTGTGTGTGTGTGTGTGTGTGTGTGTGTGTGTGTGTGTGTGTGTGTGTGTGTGTGTGTGTGTGTGTGTGTGTGTGTGTGTGTGTGTGTGTGTGTGTGTGTGTGTGTGTGTGTGACGGTCCATAGTTTTTCTTCTCTTCTCTTGTTGCCCCCCCCCTCATCCATTCCTCACGCATGCAAACACATCTCCCCCCTCCACCAGCACGCTTCCGTACCGCGACGCAATGCAGCCAACGCCATCATCACCGCTGTCACGACGCAAGCGGCAGCGGGCCAACAGATTCAGCATCTCTCTCCTCGGCGAGTCGCCAGCCTCAACACCACCAGGCAGTGCCAATGTTGGCGGTGGCGGTGTGCCCACCCGCACCATGAGCGTTGGTGATGGCCGTGGCGACCGCACGTCGACTGCCAGCAACAGCGGCGGCGGAAAGGGAGGGCGAGGCCGATATGGGCGATTGTCGGGTCGGTTCAGCGTGTCTCCATCCGGACACACGTCAACGGCAACAGCAGCGCGCCGCCGTCACGCCGCATCTGTCAGTCCCCGCACAGGCGTTGATGGCGGTGACAATGGTGGTCGTGGTGACGGTGGTGGTCGTGGTGTGCGGTCGCCTCGCAGTCACGAGACGAGCGCATTTGGATTCAACGCGAGCGATTTGGCGGCGGTGGCAGATGAGGATGATGATGGCGGTGATGATGATCATGATGAGGTGGAGGGTGCTGGTCAAGAGCCCACTTCTGAGCTGGCCACACCCGTCAACTTGACGACACAGCAGCAGCAGCAGCAGCGACACCGCTTGGGCGTTCTGTCATCGTCATCATCAACGACAACGACAGCAACGACCGGTGTGGCGCCATCGACCGCCGTGCCTGCAAGCAAGAAACATCAGCTGCCACAGCGCCTCCGCGTTCGCTCATCGCCCGTCACCGTCGGCGGTGCTCCTGCCACCAGCACCGACACTAGTGATGGTAACAAGAGCAGCACACAGCAGTACCACCACCACCAACAGCAGCAGCACCACCACCAACAGCAGCAGCACCACCACCAACAGCAGCAGCAGCGACAGGGGCGGAGAGACAAGGTGTTGGCTGGGGTGTCATCGCGTGCTCGCACCGCATCCGGCAGCGCGTTCCGGCCTGTTGCGCCATCATCAACATCATCACCATCGACAACAGCACCAGCAATGACATCATCACCATCGACAACAGCACCAACAAGGGAGGACGAGCACACGCACGATGACGACACGGCTGGGTATCTGCAAGTAACCCCGGATGTCGAAGACAGCGAAGGCCACACCGACGCAGCCGACACAACTGATGCGGCTGATGCGAATGCGTTGTCAACTGCGCGGCATAAGGACAGCATCGTCATGAGCAGCAGCAGCAGCAGCAACGCGATGATGGTGGCGCCAGGGCAGCGGCTGTCCTCATATGGGGAGTTGCCGCCAGTACCGCCACCGCCGCCGCCGCCAGAGGACAGCTCTGCTCCCTCCTCTACCTTTGAGGACGATGGTCACGATGGTGATGATGTACACGTGCATGACACGCATGCCGACACGCGCAGGGAAGTGGGCAAGCGGGCTGCCAAGTTTGGTGACGATGACAATGATGGTGGTGATGGTGAGGACGGTCGTGGTGGCTATGATCCTGATGCAACGTTTGTTGCAAAGCAGCAGCACGACGGTGGAGCGAGCGATGGGGAGGAAGGCGGTGTCGGGCGAGACAACGGCCACGACACGCAACCACAACAACCACGTCCGATTATGATTGTCATGGACAGCGATGAGGCAGATCAGACAGCGAGTGATGATTATGATGACGACGATGACGACGACAGCACCGGCTGGGCTCCGGAAGCATTTGTGTGAAGAGACACGTGCGTGCGCGAGCGTGTGCATGTGTGGAAGTGGGGAAGGGGGCCGGGAGAGGGATGGTGGTGAGGTGTATTTGTTTCCTTCTTGCTTTTGTTTGCTTGATGTGACATGACATGAGTGTGTTTTGTACTGGTGCTTGTGCTTCAGCGTGTACTTAAAGGCGTGATTCTGCATCTTGTACATGAGACAGTTCACCCAGGCCTGTGCCTGTTCACAAATCCACTCGTAGGTCAACAATTGAAGCGCAGAACTGCATGTGATGCGACGCGACATGGCACACGACCGACGAGTGCTCGACATTGTGTTACTCAAGTGCTTAAGGAAGCACGAAGATGGAGCGATGTGTCGTAGCAAGCTTCGCGTGTCATCAAACCATGTCACTGTCACAACCACACACGCTCAACCTGAATTGAGGATTGGCAACGTGCGTGGAGAATTGGGAATGATTTACGTGTGGAGGGGAACTGTAACTTGGTGCAATTGCGATGGAAACAGATGTGTCACGGGCAAAACCTTTCAGGAAGGAAGCCTGCATGTCTTCCTCTTGTTTGGCATTTCGCATGAGGTGACATTCAGGCGTCGACTGGTGTTTGGATTGTGGAGACGAACAATCAAGCGGCAACCACGTCAAATCATCACACTGCACTCATTGGCCCACGAGCGTACGCTCTGTTCACGAATATGGTGAGTGTTGAACACAAGAACCTTGAGACATAACAACAGCCAGTCTATTGAGTGGGAGGACTGTTCGCTTGGCTTGAGGCACGTGTCCGCTGTCGCGCTGTCCTCGCCTTCGCTTGTGTCTATGTCACGATGACATGTGATTCCGTGTTTCGACTGTTGCCAGAGTTCAACTGCACGAGATTCCTTGAATGAAGGATCACTCTCATCCTCATCTCATGGTGAACAGGAAACGAGCAATTGCACCGATAGTCACTCGGCCAGTCTCCAGGACAATGAAGGCATTTCCTCCGATATGACGACAGGCACATACCACCAAGTCGTACACTATCACCATTATCATCACTATCACAACTATCATCACCATCACCACCATCATTCGTTTCTACATTCCAAGCCACAGCCTGATCAGCAGCAATCACCACAGCCACAACAACACCCACATCAACAGCCACACCAGCAGCAAGAGCACCCTACCCCACCGTCGGCCTCCAAGAAAGCGAAAGCGCAAGCCAGACGCGCGCGAAAGGAAGCACAGCGGCTGCAGCTGCTCGAGATGCAGCGGCAGATGGCAGAGCTGCAGAAGCAGTTGGCTGAGACCAGCGGCAGTGATGATGATGATGATGACGATGATGATGACGATGATGTTGGTGTTGGGGTCGGTAATCAACAAGGCCCAATGTCCGATCAGCCATTGGCGCCATCCACGGCTCAAGCAGCACCATCGAGTCAGCCGCAGCCCATCGCAGCACCTGCATCCAACAGCGGTAGCGGCTTCCATCGCGATGCTGAGCCAACAGATGGGACGGCAACAGTTGTGGTCGATGACGATGATGATGATGAGATTGACGCGGATGCTTCAGTAGCTGGTGAGAACATGGCAGTTGCTGACAAGCCTGTGGACGACGACGTTAAACACAATCATCACCACCACCACCACCACAAAGGCAACGCCGCCGATGCCAGCAACGGTGGCGTTGACATTGACGTGGCAGATACCACCGCCGTCACGGCATCTTACGATGAGTATCAGTATTATGACCACGGAGAGCACGGCAATGATGAAGACGATGAAGATGATGGGTTTGGGTTCAAGACGCCACCAAACACGCTGAAGGAGGATGGCGAGGGCGATGGTCAGGCATCGGCATGCACAGCAAAGACAGACGCACCGCCCAATGTGGCTGACGCAGCCAGTGCTGCTGGAGCGATGACGGCTCCCAAACCAACACCAACGCACGTGCCCGGCAGCAAGGCTTCAGCACCACCGCTCGAACATCCTTTGGGTGGGGGGTACAGCTCACACCAGCAAGCCACCACCCAACAACAACAGCAGCAGCAGCAGCAGCAGCAGCACCAACCACATCAACAACAACCGCAATCATCGTCATCAACGCCCCACGTGCCTGGCAGTAAGGCAACAGCGCCGCCAGGATCATCACCGTCGTCGTCACAGCACCAAACGCAGTCGTCTGCCATGACCAAGTTTCCCACCAACCCTTCAGCTGCTGCAACCACGACATACCACCAACACGACACAGCAGGTGCGAGTGTGTGCGTGTGTGTGTGTGCGTGATGTGTGCTTGAGTGTGTGTGTGTGTGCGTGGGTGTGTGCGTGGGTGTGTGCGCGGGTGTGTGCGTGAGTGTGTGCGTGGGTGGGTGAAGTGTACGCTTGTATGTATGATGTTGTTGCGTTTGTGAGGTTGTGGTCACTTGAACTTGTGTTCCTCCCATTCATCCAATCTGCAATTTTTTTTTCAACAGCTGGCCCTCACGTTGCCGGTGCAGTGACGCAACAGCCGAAACCAATGCGCGACGTCACAGTGGTGCGTTGAAGAACACACCCCAACAACATGCAACACACATGCACACACACACACACATATGCACACACACACACACATTCAAACACACACACACAAACACACACCACACACATACACACACATACACACCCCCCCCCTCTCTCTTTCAAATACACATCACGAACGCATTCCGCTGTCCTCACATGCTGCTTCCTGTGACGTCATCGCTTCTGTTGCGCAGCACGTGCACGTGATGGAGGCGCCCGGACAAATCATCCACATGCTCGGGAGCCACCCGGTATTTGGCCGATATTACGACGAAGATGGCAAGGAGGTCTGGATGCCAAACGCCGAAACACGGCTGCCAGAGCAACAAGACGACGACGACAATGATGCCGATGATGGTATTGCTGATGATGATGATGATGACGATGATGATGATGGTGAGGAGTTTCACGATGCAAGGTCGAGCCCGCGGTTTGGTGGCTGGTCCAGACCAAAGCAACAGGGGAAGAAGGGGAACAGCAAGAGCAAGGGCAAGGACAAGGGCAAGGGAAAGAAGAAAGGAAAGAAGAAGGGCAAGAAGAAGCAAGGGGGGCGTGGCACCAAGGATCGCGCTTACCGCTACTCAGCCAGTGGTGGCAGCAGCAGCTCGCGTGAGCGCTACTACACCAAGACCTTCACCGTGTCTGTGCGCGGCCCAACGACCATCCCGTACAAGCTCGCCAAGTACTTTGAGGACGACGGCGTGTGGTCAAACATGTACCGTCGCATTCGAGGCAAGGGATCACTCGAGTGGCAGCGTGGCCGTAACCGTGAGCTCGCCATCAAGGATGACAAGACCACGCACGTGCACGTGTTCAGCGACTTTGCGACAGACAACCACCACCTCCGTGCAAAGGCGATTCGATTCTTCATCCAGCGGTTTCTACGCCGCGACGACAACGACGGCGCGCTGCGTGCCCTGCTCAACATAATGCCGATGCACGAGGTCATGGATAACGTGTTGAGCAACGCCCCGTTTATGGACTCCCTGACGGGGCACCAGGTGCTTCGTCTTCTCATGGCCGTTGGCGTCATCAGCGTTGTTGGCGAGCTGCAGTCACGGCAGTGTCGTCCCAGCACGCGCGTCCTGATCCAGAGCGCGCTCGTGTCTGATCCCAACACGATTCAACTTTTCTCTGCCAGCAACCCCAACCTGCTGCGAAATCACCTGCAGCTGCTGGCTGCCCTCATCAACACGAGTACCAACAGCACTTACTCCTACGACAGGGACGCCGGATACAATGACTTGTGCTTTGTCATCCTCGTTCTGGGGCTCACTCCAAACTTTGAGGCAGAGAAGATCGAGCACACGGCCGAGCTGCCCACCACCAACAGCAACACCAATTCACACCACTCCTACAGTCCCTACCACACTCACCATCACCACCATCACAGCCGCGCGCCAATCGAGTACAGCGAGGACGACATCTTGGATGCCGCTGATTTCGTGCAGCAGTACCACGAGACGATCCACATCAGCGCCGACACAATGATGTGGCTCGCTGCTCGCGCCATCCCCGCGCAGCTCTCACACGAGGATGCGCTGTCCTTTGCTGCCACGCACCCGGCGGGCAAGGTGCTGAGCGAACACGACCCCGGCAAGTTTGGCAGGGTGGTGCGCACTGCCCTCACCAACACTGGCGGCAAGGGCGCCAACAAGAAGAAGCGGGCTGCGGGCACATCGGGCGCCTACCTCAAGTACATGTCCACGCTGCCACAGGCGCAGGAGCACATCTTCGACGTGTGGCTGAGCCAGCTACCATCGATTGGCAACGATACAGACCACCCGCTCGCCACGGGTGCGACGAAGCTGGCAAAGTCGGCGCAACTCACATCTGACCAGCGCGGGCGGCTCATGCAGATGCTCATGAACAACACCAGCAGCAAAATCTGCCGCGCCATGCTGGACAGCCTCCTCACCACCATCCCTGAAGGCATTACCCAGATACAGGCATACACGAGCATGTGGAGTGTGGTGTCGCCAGCAGAGGTGGAGGCAGGCATGCGCACCTGGCTGAAGGAAGAAGCAACCGAGACGCGAACCGTCACTGTGGATAGCCCTGACTCTGGCGCCACTGGTGCATCGTCGTCATCATCGCGCGGCCCACGCACGTACGCGGCTGCGACTTCGCATGGGTACAATTTGCGCTCGGGCAGCAGCCGTTACGCCGGCGGCTCCTACGGTTACCAGCACCACCAGTATCAGCACCACCAGCAGTATCAGCAGCCACGCACCAAGACGGTGAAGGAGCTGAGTGTGTGCTCACTCATCCGCTTCGCCACCACCATCGAAGACAGATTGCAGCAACAACTCGGTGTGATCAGCAGCATGCCAGCTGGCAGGGCGGCTGAGGTGGCAGCACGCATGCACAAGTTCAAGCCCATTTACCTGCTCGCCGGCGACTGTGTCGAAGAGAGCAACGTGCCCCTCGTCGCCTTCTTCCAGCAGCTGATTTCCGCATCGAGTGGCGACGGCGTTGTCTTGACTGTGGAGCAAACGACACCAAACCACCTTTTCGGTCTCGCTGCTGACCGCGCTGTTGCGCTCGCCCGGAAGCATCGCCAGGCCGGCGATAAGGACCTGTGTGCCCTCCTCAAGACCCTGCTCACAGCAACACACCCGGGCAGAAGTAACCACAACATGTTCCGCCGCGTTGGCGTGGACATGTTGTCAGAGCTCACCACCCCGCAAACCCTCACCGACGTTGCGACCCGCCCCGCGCTGTGGCGGCTGGTGCTCACCTCGCCCTCGCCATACGAGTGGCAGCAGACGCTGCCGGCGGTGGCGGCACGACAGATCCTGGCCCACGAATACGAGGCGTGGCGTGACCTCGCCAAGACGCCAGCGGACATTGCGCAGTTGTTCCCACCAAACCAGGAGCCAGGCGCGCTGCGTGACAACAGGGCGACACTCGCCAATCTCATGGGCATCGTGTCGCCCAAAGGCGTGCAGGAACCGTACATGCTGATTGATGAGGCGCTGAGGGCACGTGATCGCCTTGCCGGGGAGAGCATGACGGTGGAGAGTTTGCACCGCTACCTGTCGGATGTGCTGCCGACCAATACGTGGGTGGCCAGCCTACCACAGACGCTTGACACGTGGCAGACACGCCCGCTCAGCCAAGTCAGCGACAACCATCGCTGGAACGGGGCGCTTGCTGTTGCCGACAACGGCCTCCTCCACGCCATCCACCAGCGTGCAATGAGCTACACATTCCGTGCCTTTGTCAACAAGCAGTTGCACACTAACACAGACACGGGTGTTGTAACAACAACGGCAGCAGCAGCAACAACAGCAGCATCGAGTGGTGCTGAGGGCAACACCGACGGCGAAGGGGATGGTGACAACAACATCAATGACGCCGACAACGACGCTGACGCTGACGATGATGATGATGAGATCATGTTTCCGCTGTTTGATGATGACGACGACGATGACGATGCTGATGAGGGTGGACCTGCCGTCGCTGCAACGGCACCACCGCCATCACGGGAGGCCGTCATGGCGCAGGCAAAGAAGGAGGTGGAGGAGACACTGGTGAAGACAACGGACCTGCTGGCGGAGCACGCGCGGCTGTTCAACCAACTCAGCTCCAACACACCGCTGTCTGATCTTCACGTCATGTGGGGAGGGCTCACGCGCGCACAGGTGGAACACGACATGACGCTGCTGTGTACAGTGCTGACTCATCCCATGAACGCTGGCACAACGTGGCACGTGCAGGAACTGGTGAATCAGCTCTCCAGCTACGTTGATCGGCGCCACTATGCACAGCGCGCAGAACAGCTTGGCCGTGTGCTGCAGGTGTGCCAGGACCTGCTGCAGCACCAGAGCTCCGATCTCACCGATGCCATCGACGCGGTGCTGGCTGTGGACGACTCGCAGACACTCCGCCACCTGCACACGGCTGTGCAGGACGTACAGTCACATGTCCCTGACGATCCGGACGTGTGGGAGGTGCTTGGTGAGATGGCCGACGCAGGTAACTTGCTCGAGTTCCTGCGGGAACAGGATGGTGACGTGCGCCACTACACGGCGAGCGCGGAGGCGTTTGGTTCCGACGCATACATGGCCACAGCCGAGCAGGTCAACGCCTTCATTTTGCTGCACTCGTTTATGTTCCCGCTCATCAACGCTGACACAAAGGCGAAGGACCTGGAGGACTTTCTTCGTCTTCTCAGCCAGCGCTTTCACCAGAGCCAGGGCCATGCTGCATCCTCCTCGGGAGCAACATCAGGTTCGGCGTCGTCGTCAGCATCATCGGCGCGCCAGCCAGACCGCCTACCGCTGTCGCAACTGCTGCGCATCTGCAACCAAGGTCTTGAGGCGCTGCAGCTGTTTGTGAATACGCTGAGCGACCGCGGTGCCGCTGCCCGCGAACGCATTCGCCTCGTTGTTGATCCCTCCGTCGAAGGCGCACGCATCGTGTTCAGGTGCGACTCGCTCCGCCAGACCGCAAGCTACCACATCTGCATCCGCCACAGGAGCGAGGACATTGAGTTGTCGGAGCGCGACGTGAGCGACCTGCGTGCGCGCGCGTGCCTGCTGTCCACAGACCAGGACCAGGACGTGCGTGTGCACATGCAGCGGTTCAGGGACTTGGTGGAAGGCGTCGAGTTGGCCATGGCAGAGCTGAAGCAGCTGGCGGAGAGCGGACACCTTGAAGAGTTCAACTGCTACACGCACGCGATGGCGGTACAAGGCGCCAACCTGAAGGACTACACGGGTGCGCTGCAGACCCACCTCCTGCTGTGGACGGAGCGCTTGAAGGAGATGCGCGAGCGCTATGACGTGCTCAACATCTTTTCCAACCGCCAGCTGGTGGTGCTGTTCCATGCACTCGTGCAACCACACGAGCACCACGATGAGGAGCTGGTGCAGGAGCGAGACCAGCTGCTGCTGGCCATGCTCGGTCCCCACGCTGACGTGCACCAGGTGTCGCTGTATGTGCGCGATGTGCTCAACAGCATGGGTGCATGCGATGACAACGTGCACCGGCTGAGCGAGCTGCTGGCGATGCTCAAGTCGCTCATCGATGCGCCGCCACCACGCGCCCTTCACCCCTCTGGAATGATTGACGAGAGCATGCTGCCGCCGTTCCGCCACGCTGCCAAGCACGATCTTGTGCGGGTGCTGCTGTCTGAGGACGATCGCACGGCTGCCGCCTCCATCCTCGCTGCATTCACGGACGCCAACCTGGAGTACCTGCCTGCGCAGTGCCTCTTCTGCTCCGAGCACACGCGCGTGGCGATTGTGCGGCTGTTCCTTGCCCGCAGCCAGGAGACAACAGACCTGCCGTTTGTGCTCGTGTATCCGGAGCTGCTCAGCATTGAAGCGCAGGCGGAGTTGAAGGAGGAGTTGACCAAGTGGGGCCACCGCTGCTCCAACCATCGCTCCTCAAAGCCATTCGCACCCGCTGTTGGCGAGCACGTGCCGGAGTCAAGCCGCCCGCTGCCACGCTTCACCGTCGTGTGTCGCCGCACCACGCGCAGTCGCCTCCTGCACGGCGTTGCGGGGCTGGTGGACGAGGACTTGACGGGGCACGTGGCGCAACAGCTGCTGGCCAACTACGCGCTGCACACGAGGGAGCACGGTGCTGTCACCGTTGTTGCCAGCGAGTACGCGCAGCAGGGCAAATCCACCTTCATCCAGCACCACCTCGCACGCCTTGCCGATGGCGGCAGCAACGGTGCTGGTGATGGTGATGGTGATGGTGATGGTGATGGCGACAGTGGACGTGGCAGTGGCCGTGTTGGGCGACGCGGGCCGCTTCGCTCGTCCATGCTCTCACGCACGTCGCAAGCTACCACCGCAACTACCGCCACGACGAAAACGGGTGGCAGTGGTGCTGATGGCGGGGACGACCTTGTGGACGACGATGAAGGGGATGGCGACGCATCACCGACGCTCTTCTCATCCGATGACGATGGTGAAGGCGACGAGTTTTTGGACGCGCTGTTTGAGTTCCCCGTGCCACTGAGTGGGCCCGTGCCTGCAGGCATGGCGACAACAGCAACCCTCCCGCGTGACGCTGTTGCTGGCGATGGCGGACACTACTGCACGCTGCTCGTCTCTGGGCAGGACACGTTTGACGTCCTGCACGACAAGCTGTCTCGCCTGCCGCTGATGGACCCACGCGTCAAGGCACTGTACATTGACGTCGGGGCGGCACTGAACATTGAGGATGACCTCAACATGCATCTGTTCCAGCTGCTGGTGCTGCGCTGCCTCTCGCGCGACGACAGGCTGTGGCACGTGCCACGCCACGTCGCAGTGTACGTTGAGATTGGCAACACGCTGCACGACAGCTTGAGCCAGCAGCTCGCGCTCACCACCAAGGCCCCGTTTGCCGATGAAGTGGCGGCATCCGCCACACAGGCTGCGCCTGCACAGACGGGCGCGCCCACTGCCTCTTTTACCAAGGAAGTGCTTGGGTGGGACGCAAACAATATTCACGTGCCAACGGATACGAGCTCGCCCATCCAGCGTGCTTGCCGCTACCTCGACCTCCTGCACAGGGACCAGCTCACGGACGTGGTGTACAGGGAACCTGATCTGAACGCCATGGATGGCATTGAGCCGACACCGCTGAGCAAGGGAGACTGCATTCGCCTCCTGACGCAATACTTCCCGCGCCTGCAAGAGAACCACGCCTCCTTTGGCGAGCTCAACACCTTCCTCCTCGTCGCCGCCCAGCAGCTGCCGCGCATGTTCACCAGCTCGTTCCTCACCGCCAACACGCTACAAAACTTCATGGAGTTGGCTGAGGAGCGCGCACAGGAGATTCGACGCGGCGTGCTGACGGCGGTGGTGAAGACGGCTCAGCGGTTCGCCGTGCCCTCCGTTGACGCCGTGAGAGACGCGCAGCACCATCACCAGGACGCGGCAGGGACGGTCACCGATGCCATGCTGCGGCAGATGGAGAGAGCCATCACGTGGACGGAGATGGAGCACTGGATGCTGTGCGCTGCCAACGACGGGTGCGCATGCCCCTTCTACTCGGACCCAAACAGCGTGCCGCCACAGGTGCGGAAGTACTTTGAGGTGCAGGGTGCGCCGCTCAAGCCAATGGACGCACACTCGTCGAAAGAGCTGTTTGTGCGCATCAAGCAGCTGTTGGGCCACAACAAAAACACAGAGCAGGGCCAGTACGCCATGACACCAGACAACCTGCTGAAGATGGTGCTGATCTACATCCGCATAACCAACAACGTGCCGTGCATTCTCATGGGCCACGCAGGCTGCGGTAAGACGTCCCTCTTCAAGCAGCTGGCACACATGTGCAGCGACGTGGTTTACGAACGGCCACTTGGCATTCACGCAGGCACCACAGCACAGGACATTATCGATTACGTCAACGCAGCCATCACAAGTGCAACGACAGCTGCAGCGACAGGAGCGGCAGGCAACCCCGTGTGGATCTTCCTTGACGAGATCAACACGTGCTTGCACCTCGACCTGCTGTCCGACATCATTGTGCGCCGCCGCTGCGGCTCCCGCTCCATCCCGGACAACGTCAAGATTGCGGCTGCGTGCAACCCGTACAAGCGCCGTGACTGCCCAGCGCCAACACCAGGGCTGGTCACCACGGAGCGCCAGCCCATTGACGCGCAGTCGCACCTCATGTACCGCGTGCACCCGCTGCCGGAGGCAATGCTGCCGTACGTGTGGGACTTTGGCGAGCTGTCCGCTGGCGACGAGCGGCTGTACATGGGCAGCATGGTGGACGGCCTTGGGCTGGACCAGGACGAGAAGAATGTGGTGGTGGAGATGCTGTATCAGTGCCACGACTACCTGAGGAAGAAGACAGATCACATGATCAGCTTGCGTGACGTCAAGCGTTTCTGCACGCTCTTCAAGTTCTTCAAGAAGTGGCGGCAGCAGAGGGCAAGGCTGCCCCGTGCTGAGCGACGAGAGCGCAAAACAGTCCTCGGAGGCCTGTCTGAGAACATGCACGCCGCGTGGCTGTCGCTCAGCCAGTGCTACATGGTGCGTCTCCCTGAAGACAGCAAACGTATCGAACTGCTCGACCAGTGCATTGCACACGTTGGTGCACGTCACAAGCGAGGCCGCGATGGCATTTCACAGCTCATCCGCGAGGAGCAGCTGGACATGGTGGATCGCATGGACAGGCGGGCACCGCAGTTCCAGAACTTGGCAGAGAACGCGGCCTTGCTGGAGAACACGTTTTCCATTGTGGTGTCGCTGCTCAACCGCATCCCCATCTTCCTGATTGGCAAGCCGGGCAACAGCAAGACGGTGAGCATGAGCCTGGTCAACAACAGTCTTCGTGGCCGTGACTCGCGCGACCCGCTGCTCAAGCTGTACCCGGGCATCACCGTGTTTGCGTACCAAGGCAGCGTTGAGGCGACGAGCGAGGGCATCCTCCAGGTATTTGCTCGTGCGGAAGCGTACCTGGACAGCGCCAACCATCAAGACGTGCTGCCCGTGGTGGTGCTGGATGAGGTTGGACTGGCCGAGTACTCGCGCCACAACCCGCTCAAGGTGCTGCACGCCAAACTTGAGCCGCCAGACGGCAGCGAGCTCCGTGTTGGCGTCGTCGGCATCTCCAACTGGGCGCTCGATGCGGCGAAGATGAACCGCGCACTGCACATCTCCCGACCGGAGCCGTCGCGGAAGGATCTTTGCAGGACCGCAATGACGATTGCCAAGAGCTTCATCGCCAAGGAGCACAACGTCGCCAACGTGGGCGACGTGTGGAATCATCATCTGCCTCTTCCCCTGCAAACGGTGCTCACAGGGGTGGCCAATGGCTACAACGCCTACATGAGGCAGTGCAAGGCCGAGAACCGCCAGCCCTTCTTTGGCCTCCGCGATTTCTACAGTGTATGCAAGACTGTGTGCCGCAGGATGGACGAGCTGAATGCGAGCGAGGGTGTGGTGGCCACCGCCATCATCCGCAACTTCTCCGGCAAGCTCGGAGGCGACACCGCCCACAGCGATCGACAGCTCTTCTTCACGCTTGTGCAAGAGCAGCTGCAGCAAGTGGGGTGGTACCACGCTGATGAATGCGAGCCACAGCACCGTGGCATGCATTGAGGACAATTGGCAGGACGTGTTTGCGCGCCACCTAATGATCGGGTCCGTCGGTCGCGCGGCGCTGTCCATCTTGAAGACTTTCTCCAGCTTGGACACGAGCAACGCCCTCATTATCCGCGGCAGCCAGTTTGAGGCGGACGTGGTGAGCGAGGAGTACCCGTACTCTGTGCTGAGTCAGATCATCCTGAAGATGGAGCATGGTGGCGTGCTGGTGCTGGTGGACCTTGATTCCATCTACGGCAGCCTGTACGACATGCTGAACCAGAGCTACACCATGATCAAGGGCCGGCGCAACTGCACCATTGCCCTGGGCTCCCTCAGCAACCCACTGTGCCCCGTGCATGAGCGCTTCCGCTGCGTCGTGCTGATGGATCGGGAGAAGATGCAGACGTATGACCCGCCCTTCCTCAACCGCTTTGAGAAGCACCTGCTCAGCTTCCCAGACGTGTTGTCGGAGGACCAGCGGGACGTGTGCATGCAGGTGGAGAACTGGCTCACGCGCATCGTTGCGCGTGGACAGGACACGTCCGCCGTGACGCCAAGGGACAAGGCGAGGGCCATCCCGTGCTACAGCGACAACATGGTGCCAAGCCTGCTGCTCAAGCACCTGGCGAGCATGCAGGCCGCCATGGGATCGGGTGGGACCAATCTGGCTGGCACTAGCGGCGGTGGCAGAGGCAGCAGCACATCAGCTGTTGCCGCCACACCAACGGCGCCGAGTGCACCAGGAGAGGCCACCAGTGCGTGGCAGTCACAGGAGCCCGGTGACGAGAGCTGGCAGGAACTGCTGCAACACCAAGAGGAAGAATTGAAAGCACACGTGCCACCAAGCTATCTCCAACAGCAACAGCAACAGCAACAGCAGCAACAACATGCTGGTGGTGCGACGGGAAGCCGGTTCCTGCGCGCATCTCAGTGGCACCTGACCCCTGACCTGGCACAGCAGCTGCAGCAACGCATCAAGCACAGCTTGATTGACCTGATGACGCTTGAGTTTTTGGTGTCGCTGACGCAGTTTTCGGACGAGGACAAGCAGCGCGTGGTTGACGTGTACATGCATGAATCCTCACACCACTCCCTCACGGGCCTGCTCGAGTGGCTGCAGTGGTTTGGTGCTCCGTCAGGGGATAGTGACGGTGGTGGTGGTGACGGACAGCAAGGGGCCAGTGTGCGCAAAGGCGATTATGGCGATTATGGCGATGGTGGTGCTGGTGGTGCTGGTGGTCATGATGATGACGACGCCGCCACTGATGAAGGTGCCGCTGAAGACGATGACGATGAGATGCTGGTGAAACCAAGCAAAGCGAAGAAGGCACGTCAGCAGCCGCTGCCGGCCCAGCCGCTGCCGGCCCAGCCGCTGCGCCGCCTGTTGCTGGTGACGCGCACCAGCATCTTCTATCCCTTCAGGGAGGTGTCGGAGTGTGAGATTGTGCGTGTGTCCGACATCAAGTCTGAGCGCATGTTGTCGCTTGAGCTGCGAGAAGCACTGCGCCGCGCCGGCCACCACGGCACGGTTGTGGTGCAGCTGCTGCTCAACGAGTTCAAGCACCTGGCCATGGTGCAGGAGAAGGTGGACGGCCTGCTGGCTGGCGTTGACCGGGAGACGCGCGGCGATGCTGGTCTCAACGGTGAGCACACACATGGTGGCCAGGGGTGCAGCCGCGTGATTGTGTGCGTGCACATGCACTCCAAGACGACGAGCCTCCGCAAGCAAGCGCAGGAAGTGGCCATGCTGCAGACCATCACCGCGTCTGCGGAGTGGGAGCTGCGCTACTGCGACGATCTCGGCTCGCTGCCCTCCTTTGCTGCACAAGCCCTGCAGCAGGAGCAGCATACGCAGCACGTGAGCGGTGGCGGTGATGATGTTGGCGGTGCGGCGATGCATGTGCCAGCTGGGCCATCGGCGCCACCTGTTGTTGAGCCGACCCTCAACCTGATTGAGCTGTGCTCGCACTCTCTGCAGGACGTGGTGCTGCGCCACGATCATTCGCTGCTGCACTACCGGCGCCTGATCACCCCAGACGCGCTGTGGTGGTGCTACTCGCGCATCGACTTCTCGCGCGTGCCGCACTGCCAGCAGCGTGCGCGGTCCTCAATCGACCGGCTGCTGGCCGCGCTCACGTCCCAAGACCAGGAGGGCGAGCAGCTGTGCATGATTTTGGCGCACGCGGCGGCGCTGATGCTGGATTCCACCACGACGTGGGTTGCACAGCTGGCGCAGCAGGACATGAAGCAGCCAAGCTACGCCACGTTTGGGCAGCGTGTGGTGCGCACGGCGCGTGAGGCATTCCTGTCTGCGCTCGCACGCATCATCTTCAGCATGGAGCAGCACCACTTTGTGCCCGATGTGAGGCAGCTTGTGCCTGACGACGCCACGCGCGCGCTGCTTGCTCAGCTCGAGATTTCCCCGCGGGCGTACGCCGTGCTCGCACTCGATGCACTGCCGTCCACGGCGCGCGCATTTGCCGCCAGCACTGCGCAGCACGAGCAGCCAGTTGTTGGCGACGAGGGCGACGCGGATGACATTTCGCCTGCAACCACAAGTGTGCTGCGTCCCGTGTCACTGCGGCTCCCAGAAACGCATCGCTGGTACAACAGCCTGTGTGCGCTGGCAGAGGCGCTATTTGCCGAGATGGACGCGGCGCGCACGGAGCAGACGCGTGCCAGCCACGTGCAGGGGTTCATCGCACGCGTGCGCGACGCCTTTTCGCACGCCATGGCGGCCGGTGTGAGCACCGACGACGTCACTCTTGACATCATGGACACACAGGACGATGATGACGTGGACGACATGGACGAGCGACATGGACGAGCGCGAGGACGATGATGATGACGATGATGTGGACGAGTTGGATGCGAATGGCGATGATGACGATGACGGTGACGATGATGATGACGAGAGCGGGAACGGGTTTGGTGACATGTCTCAGGTACACAACGCAGCTGCGGTTGTTGGGCCGTTGTTGCTGGTCGACTGGGTGCGCTATGCCAACATCCACGTTGGCGCCAACGTGCTGGACATCTGGCGCGGTCTGTGCCTGTGCTTTGGGGACGACATCAGCATCACCTCCGATGAGCACGTGTTTCAGGTGCTGAAGAAGCTGCAGGAGAACGAGCAGATGCTGTACGCGTTCTTCAGCCTGCTGTCAATTGCCCGCCGCTCTGACGCACGCGGTGACGTGTTGCAAGTTGCCCTCAACTCCATCAACAACACCAGCATTGGTGGTGACCACGCTGATGGCGATGACAATGATGCTGAAAGCAGTCCTGGCCGGCCCACGGGCACATCTGCCATCGTACACGGCATCTGCGAAAGCATCGCACTGCGCTTCATCGCTGCCATCACCCGCCAACAAGACGACGACGACGATGAGAATGATGATGCTGATGATGATGACGATGATGATGACGACGATTACAGTGGTGACGATGATGAGGGTGAGGATGAGGCCAATGAAGCCATGGGCATGGTGTTTGCTGCCCGCGATGTGATGCAGCACCTGCTTGCCCTGCCGTGCGATGCGAGCGGCGGGCGTGCGGCCATCACGCCC
>NW_004754907.1:501067-509817 GCF_000188695.1 Salpingoeca rosetta | reverse complement strand
GCCCACACCGAGCCGTACGCGGCGCCCGTGACAGCAACAGCTGCACGCCGCAACAGCAACGGGGTCGCCGTCGCAGCAGCTGCTCAGGTTCTTGCAGCAGAGCTTTGACGAAGACAAACCACTGTGGTCCGTTGGTAGTGAGCGAAGGCGCCTGGTCTCCGACACGGTTGCGCTCTTCAGCCAGATGCTGCACCTCAACTACGCGGAGATGATGGCACAAGAGCAGCGCACGACCCTCGCCCAGCTGTGCCGAATGGTCACGCATGCAGCGATGACATTCTGCCCCATCTGCCTCGTCACTGCCGTGAACGTCAGCACAGAGTGCGGCCACAGATTCTGTCACCAGTGCATTGTTGAATGGGCCCAGGCGAGGCGCACGTGCCCGTCGTGCCGCCGTGTCCTCAACGTGGCCAACCTCACGCCCATCGAGAGCGAAGAAGACGATGGTGGTGCTGGTATTGGTGGCCAAACGAGCAACCACTTCTGGCTGCCGCACGTTGGACACGCTGTCCACACGGCTGTGTTGCACTTTGCAGGCGGTCACCGTGAGGTGCACGAGCTATTCCAGCAAGCGCCTGGCCCCTTGTTTGAGGCACTGAGCGCGGTGATGTCTCACGACAACTTTGATGCAACGCAGAGCCCGCCCATGCTCGTGCTTGCCGTTGACGTGCTGGAGCGTTTTGTGGTCGAACGCGCCATCAACGGCTGCAGCCGCATCGCCATCTTGCACATGGAACACCACCTGCAGCCGTGCGTGAATGCGGTGCAGGAGGTGATGAGCAATGTTGGCGACGGTATCGGTGGTATCTCCCCGGCGCAGGCACGTGATGGCGTGGTTGGCATTGCTGTGCTGCGTACGTGCGTGCGTGTCATTGCGCGAGCCCTGTTGAACCACGACGTGGCCGATTTGGAGGCGCTGACTGACGTGCTTCCGGTGCTGTTTGGAGGAGACGATGATGGTGACGGCTTTGCCAGCGGTGTCAACGACAGCATGAGCGTGATCCAGCGCATGCGCCTGTTCCTGCTGCAGCTGCTGAAGCAAGGCCGCAGCTTTGCCAAATTGCGCACTGTGCTGGTTGCCCTCATGGACTACCTGCCATGGGCAGGCTCACTGCAGTGGCCAGACCTCGACCAGCAGCCGGTGCCGTTCATCCCGTTTTCCGTTGTCGACGCTGCCGAGGAGCGGCGGCAGTGGCGGCGCCTCCGCGCTGCTGCCACCCGTCCAGCACAGGCGGCTGCGTTTGAACTTGGGCCGCGGGCCATGGCCACCCTCATGATCCGCCTGCACATGCGGCAGTGCGACGCGGCCTTCCGCGACGCCGTCGTCGGCCAGCCCGCGCTCACCACGCACGATGCAGCCGCGGAGATTGCTCCGCTGCTCACTGTCCTGCCGTCCGCGGACGTGTGGACGCGCGGTGCCCCTGATGGCTTCACGCCGGCTGAGCAGGAGGCGTTTGTGAGGCGAATGCAGCACACGCGTGTGCTGGTCCTGCGCCTGGCCTGTAACGTGCTTGATGCTTCGCTGGAGGGCCGCCGGGCCGGTTTCCTGGACACGGTTGTGCGCTCGCCCGAGCAGTGCGCACAGATGTTCATCCCTGCCGCTGCAGATGACGACACGCTGGCTACCCTGTCTGCGGTGCAGGACAAGACGCGCTTCTACCGCTGCCCGTGTGGCGAGCCGTACGTCGTGGGCAACTGCGGCCAGTTCAACGGGTCTGGGCGGTGCGCGCGCTGTGGACAAGCCATTGGGCGCGGGGCGCAGAACCAAGGCGCCGTGAACCAGCAAGGGCCCATGCAGCAGCAGCAGCGCGGATACGTGCCACTGCCGATGTTGGCCTTCCAGCGGGGAGCGCAGCCAACGCGCGGGCTTCCCCCACGTGCCGCTGCCGTGCTGGACCTGCTGGTGCATGCTGGGCTGCTGGCTGCTGCGGCGCAGGGCAAGGTGGATGCTGTGCGCGAGTTGGTGGGTACGAAACTGCCACACATCCCGGAGAACAGCAACACCGCGGACGTGTGCTATGCGCTGCTGCGCCGCCTGGTGTCCGTGTACGAGCGACTGGAGACGACGGTGGCGGCGGACACGCGTGCGGTGAGCGGGCTGGTGCACGCCACGCTGAACCAAGTCATGGACGACGCGACGGCGCTGCTCTCTGCACCCATGGCCATTCATCACCAGCGCCAGACGTTTGAGGGCGCCTTTGCCGCGCGCGTTGAGGCCGTGATGGGTGAAGAACCGCAGCAGCGCGGCGCCGAGTTTGTGGACGCGTTGGACCGACACCGAGAAGCAGCGAGCAACGTCCTCACACGCCAAATCCTGGAGCACAGGGGTGCTGACGCTGGTGCTGGTGCTGGTGCTGGTGCTGGTGCTGGTGGTACTGAGGATGCAAGCGGTGGTGGCGCCGATGGTGGTGCCGATGGCAACGATGAGAATGATGATGAGAACGATGACGATGAGGCTGAAGCGCATGATGATGGGGACGGCAACGATGGCGGTGTGTCGCAGGGCGCGTTTGCGTCGTGCTGGCGATTGGCGAACCATCCCGATGCGCGTGCGCTGATGCAGGCGTACTTCAACAACACGACAGCGCAGCAGCAGCACCCGCTCATTCACACCTGTACGCAGCAGCTGCACGTGCTGCCGCTGTGTTCTGCGATTGTGCCGCTGGTGGCGTGGTACACGCGCGTTCGCCTGCACTTCCAAGGCAAATTGGCGCGCGACAAGGTGCAGGGCGAGGGCGCCATGACCCACGCGCAAGCAGTTGCAGAGATGCAGGCCGCTGGCGTGGAGGATGCGCAGAGCCGCTTTGACGCGTTTATGGCGGCGTGGAACCGGATCGTTGCGCACCAGGCGCTGTTGTTTGAGGGCGAGACGATGACAGAGGACGGGTCTGTTGTGCGGGACGACGAGGCGCCCCACGGTCGGTTCGAATGCGAGCCACTGCAGCCCTTCCCGCCCATGTCGCCTGCAGCGCCACTGGCGTATTCGCTGCTCTCTGACCGGGGAGAGGGGTCCCGCCTCTACATCATGCTGCACCAGCTCACGCACGTGCAGAACCAGCACATGGACCGGGTGGTGAACCTGTGCGAGCCCGGTACTGCGGCGCACCGCGCTGTGCAGCAAGGGCCTGCTGGCCAGGTGCTGGTGCAGAGCGTGGACGTGACCAAGGCGAGGCCGCACCAGGTTGTCTCTGTGGTTGTGGACGACGGTGTGGTTGCGCACGCGTACGCGCACACGGCGCTGGGCCACGGACGGCGCACGATTGTCAACTGGCAGGCCGTGGAGGACATGGTGCTGCAGCACACGTTTGTCGGCAAGGTGAAGTTTGAGCGTGTTGACCCGGCCAAGTGCGGGTTCCTGTTTGGGCAGGAGCAAGGCGTGCCCTTCCTTGAGCTGTGCGACCGGCTGTTCACGGCGCACAAGCAGTACTGCCGCGCCATCACCCCCGAGCGGGTGCGGGCCATGATTGAGTCGTCCAACTTCCAGCCGTCCATCCACGACCTGCGCAGCAAGCTGGAGGTGCTCATGTCGCAGCTCAACGACCACCTGCTTGGCATGGGCGGCGACGCGTCTGGCGTGGGCAACTTGCTGTGCAGGACGACGCTGGCCGAGTTTGTGCTGATGGCGCGGCCGGTGGATGCGACGTCGCTGGCGCTGCTGCAGTCGTGCGGGTGCCACGACCTGGCAGTTGGGCAGCTCTTTGCGCTCTTTGAGCTGGTGTACGAGCAACTCATCTTCCAGGAGTCGCGTGGGCACACGCCGCTGGAGGACGAGGCCGATGGCGCCATTGTTCGCGACCTGGGGGAGGCGCAGCGGGCCGAGCGGTTTGTTCCTGCCGCGGTTATGCACACGCTGCGCCGGTTCTACATCACCCACTACGCGCAGTACCAGCACATGGGTGACATGCCGCTTGCCGATTTCTGGGGCAGCCTGATTGAGGAGCCCGTGTTTGTCATGGACGACCTGGAGAACCCGCAGCAACAGCTGCAGCTGCCAGACTCGCTGCTCCTGCGTCACGTCGTGCCGCTCTACGTCTGGCTGAGCGCGTTGTCATGTCATACTGGACCTTTCAAGGACAACCTCGTTACCCAAGGTGTAAAATCATCTCCTTGCTTACTTGTTTTGCGTGAGTAGCTCTGCCTAACCAACTCATGTATTCTCGTACTTCTCGCACGTTGCAGTGTGTCCGGATGCCACTGTCGCGAATGGCTTTGGGTTACACACGTCTGGTACGTACTTCTCGCCTCAGCAACTGTCTCAGGAGATCTGCCCGCTGTCACTGCGGGCGAGCGTGATCGGTCTTTGTTGTGATCGATCTGTTTTGCGTGCAAATACACCATTCATACTCATCAAAGCGTGCTTTGTGCATCCTCGCAGCACAAGGTACTGAAGGCTGCCCTCAGCACGGTGTGGAGAAACCAGAACACAGACCAAAGAGGCCTACACCAGGTAATGATAAGGGGAGTGTAAAGATTGTCTGGACGAACACAATCATCGTCGTCTCACGCTGTTCCTTTTTGAATTTCCCAGTCACTGGTGTGCAGAAGGTGGACGTAGATCCACAATTGCTTCACGAAGATTTGCAGCACTCTCGTGAGTGAATCGCTTCTGTGTGCTGTTGTCAAGGCACTACTTGCTTGAGTAGTTTCAAAAAGAAAAGTCGCCGCGTTTTGAATGCGAGATGCTTGCTTTTTCCTGTGGAATGCGTGCAAACATGAGCGTCATTAATAAGCTCATTCTTTCCACTGACGATAGAATCTGCAACCCAAAAGCCGCTCGTATTCTTCCGCCATGCAACGCAGCCTCTACACGCGTCCTGTTCCGAAAGGCGAGCGCCACGTAAGTCCACTCAGCCTTTTCAATGGACGAGATTGACGCTGGCATCATGGGCTGACACGTTTCATGGCCGTTGTTTGATTGTGCTAGGATGCGACACAAAACCGGATCGACTTGAAGAATACATGGGTAAGTCGATTGCGTGTGAACTTCAAGGCTCACCCATGTCTTGGCACTTGAGTCATCGAACTTTTCTGCATCCCCCTCTCACTCATGTTGACTTGCTTGTCGTTCTCTTTCACAAGAACATTTCTGTAACCTCAACCTGGACCCCGCTCGCTTCGCTCGAAAGAAACGTGTGAGAGATGGCACTGGCAGTCCCATCAAGGGCACATTCAGCAAACTCTATCGCAGCACGTTTGCTGGCCACGACGTTGCGCTGAAGGAAGTGGACGACGTTGAGCATCGACCACGGTTGCGACAGGTGCTGTTGATGGCGACCACAATGACACCAACAGAAGCAATGACAGAATTGCCGCTGCAAGCAGGTGACAAGCGGGTTTTGCGAGAAGTGGCCGTGCTTGCTGCACTCCGTCATCCCAACATTGTCACTTTCATTGGCCTACTTCACGACAGCCAACACAGCACGCTCTCCTTCGTGCTGAGCTGGGCGGAGAACGGGTCCCTGTACGACTACATCCACGTGCACAAGAAAGAAATCAGCGACGTCGAAAAGCTGCGCATCTTGAACGAGGTAGCTGCTGCCATGGAGTTTCTGCACGCCCACGATGTCGTGCACCGCGACCTCAAGTCGCCCAACGTGCTGCTGGACGCATCGCTCTCCGCCAAGGTGGCAGACTTTGGCCTGAGCGCGTTCAGGCGTCCTGGGCAGTCGCAACTATCAAAAGTGATTGGCACTGAGCTGTGGGCGTCCCCAGAGCAGCTATTCGGGCACACACTTCGAGCAGACACGGATGTTTTCTCGTTTGGATGCCTGGCATGGGAGTTATGGACGATGATTCGACCTTGGCACCATGTCACCGCTGATAACCCTGTAGCTCGAGTGGAGAAGCTGAAAGAATTCTACAGGAAGGCAGAGTACCTCCCACTTTGCGAAGAAGTCCAAGGGCGACGACTATCGGCAACGCTTCAGGAGTTGCTACGTGGCTGCTTTCAAATGAGTGGGAATCGTATTGACTTTTCTCAACTCCATGCCGCTCTGAAGGCACATTTCAAGGCAGCGACCGAACAGCAGGCTGAGGACGAGGATAAACAGAAACAGCTCATGGATCAGCAGCACTTGCTGTTACACGGACCACCAAATGCGGTGTGGAAGTTTCCACAGGAGCTGCTTGACGCGGTGGACGCAACGAAGCTGTCGACCCGCCAATCCGTCCGCATTGCACCACTGCAACTCGGCGATGATGCCGTCATCATTGAGGTGTGTGTGTGTGTGTATATATATATGTGTGTGTGTGTGTGTGTATATATATGTGTGTGTGTGTGTGTGTGTGTGTGTGTCTTGGTTTTTCACTGCGCACTCCACGACCTGCACCTCAGCTTGTTGCTAGAATTGTGGTCTTCTTCCGTCTCACGTTCGAATCCAACACACACACACACACACACACACTCTCTCTCTCGTGTCCACCCTGCAGCTTGTTCATGCTGCTGGTGGCCGGACCGCCAAGCAGAATCCGCGCGAACCGTTTGGCTGCACGTTGTGCCGCGTCGCCATCACGTGGTGCGACCAGAAGCTCGTCGCCTTCAAAGGCGCCCTGGACCGCAACACTACCCGCTACCGTGGTCACCTCGCGAGCACCAGCCACCCGTTTGCACCTAAGTATGGCCACGACACCACCACGGGCCAGGCGACAGATGCTGAGGATCACGCGCTATTGAAGCGCGTCACTCATGATGGCGTCTACAGAATGCTTGATCCATCCTTGCTGCAGCACAACCCACCCATTCGAATTCAGCGCGTGTTCCACGGTGTTAGGTCTTTAGACGCCGTTGTCGGCATCCTGGGTGGCGACTTTGTTCAGCTTCAGACAATGGACAGAGGATGGTACGGTGCCGGCTTCTACTTCACCCCAGATCTCGACTATGCCCTCGCCTACACCGGCAGTGGGTGTGGAGTCGAACCAGACAACAGCAATGTCCCGCCTGATCTGAGCTGCCTCAATCTTGAGCCAGGCAAATCCTATCGGATTGTGCTGGCGTGCGATGTCATGTATGGCAACCCGTATCCTGTGACACACGACAGCCTACATCCGGCATTCTCGAAGAAAGCGAAAGAGAAGCCAGAAGAATTGCCGGCAGCGCGATGGATGACGTTTGCTGGCCAACCCCTCGTTCCCGGGCACGATGCTCATGTGACCGTGGTCAACTTTACCAGCGGAGCTGTGAAAGAGGTCAAGGTGTTCAAGTCGCACACAGAGTGGGCTCAAAGTAACAACAAGACAGCTGCGGAGATTGTGGTGGCCGACCCATCGTGCGTTCTCGTCCGCGGATTGCTCGTGTTTGAGTGCTGATGTACGCTGGATGCTGCGACTAGGACTGTGTTGCTCCTTTGCTCTTTGACGCTTTCAACTCCTCTGCCAACTTTTTCATGCCGTTCTGTGCCACTTCTTGTCTGGAGGGTTGCTTTCGCTTCCACGCCCGCCGCGGTGTTTGTCTGAAGGCGTGTCTCGTGTGTTGTGTGTTTGTGATTGTACCTGATGAATGAAGCAAGCCCAAGCACTCGCAACACGTGTTGCTGTCGCATCTCGCGGCGTGTCGCCCTTACATACGGTGCATGTAACACCACCACCACCAGCAGCACCACCAGCAACAGCAGCAGCAGCAGACGCGCGCCAGCGAGGAGAAGAAGGCCGTGCCAGCCCGTCTAAACGCACACGTGTGTATGTGAAGCGGGATGACCTGTTGCGCACGCCCCTGAACGGCAACAAGGCCCGTAAGCTGGCATGGCTCACTGAAGAGGTATTCACCTTGCCATCGTCGTCACTGCCACACCTGGTGTCCTTTGGCGGCTACCGGTCCAACGTGCTGCCGGCCCTGTCAGCGCTGCACGCGCACTTCCATACCCCATGCCACTTCTGGACCAGCCAGCCCCCACCACACCTTGAACACGATGGTGCGATTCGTGTGGCTGTGTGTGTGTGTGTTTGCGTGTGTGTGTGTGTGTGTGTGTGTGTGTGTGTGTTTGCGCGTGTTTGCGTGTGTGTGCGTTTGTGTGCATCTGTGTGTGTGTGTGCATCTGTGTGTGCATGTGTGCATCCGTGTGTGTGTGTGTGTGTGTGTGTGTGTGTGTGTGTGTGTGTGTGTGTGTGTGTGTGTGTGTGTGTGTGTGTGTGTGTGTGTGCTCTGTGCATGCGTGTGCGTCATCTTGATCTCAACCCTTCCAACCATCCTCTTCCACCATGCCCACACACGCACGCGCACTCACGGTCCCTCCTTCCTTCCTTCCTTCCCCTTCTTGCCAGTCTGCACACCTGGCGTGCAGTTCCACCACCCTTCAAAGCGGTGCACTTGGGATGAACTGGAGCAGCTTGCCAAGAGCCATGCAGCCTCGATGCCGGACAACGCTGTCTTTGTCGCCGGTGGTGGCCACGATACGCGTGCGGAGCTTGGCTGTCGTCAACTTGCCCAAGAGCTCGCGCACCAACTGTCCAACCTCCCAGTCAAGTGAGTCAAGGTGTGTTTGTGTGTTGTGTGTTGCGTGTGTGTGTGCGTGTCTGTCTGTGTGTGTGTGTGTGTGTGTTGTGTGTGTGTGTGTCTGCATGTGTGTCTGTGTGTCTGCATCTCTGTCTGTGTGTGTCTGCATCTCTGTGTGTGTCTGTGTGCGTGTGTGTGTCAGCTTGTGTCTGTCTATCTGTCGACATGCAGTACACTTGCCCCATGCACCCTCTCGCTCATTGCCATGACGCCTTTTGATTGACACCTGCTGCCACACTTCCTCCTCAACACACCCTTGCAT
>NW_004754907.1:488567-491067 GCF_000188695.1 Salpingoeca rosetta | reverse complement strand
CAAACGGGCCGTTGTATCCTATTCTCGAATGACAGACTTGTTTCGTTTCTACCTTCTTTGAAACGCGCCTTGCTTGCTTGCGTTCTGTTTGCGTTCTGCTTTCTTCGTGTGTGTATGGTTGATTCGCGCTTTTGCCAGGATAAACGTCATGTTTTGGGTTGTTGTGAAACAGTAATATGCCCGTTGGATGATTTGTATGGAGGGAGGAGAGGGCATGTGGGGTCGGGCAACAGCACGAAGGAGAGCAAAGCACGCACACGGATTGACATGGGAGGAATCAGGGCACAGATGAACGTCGCATGTGGAATGCGACAAACTACGCGCAGAGTGCGGAGGTGGCTAGAAAGTGCACAAAGGAACACAACCACCAGACACAGCTCTTGCCGTTCACTCCTGAATGCGGAGGACGCGCTTGCTGAACGACAGAGCGACGCCACCTCCCGAGTTGATGGACGCACAGGCACGCAGGGGAAATGGAAACGTGTCAAACGTGTCGGTCAGTGTGTGGTCGCAGCAGCCGACGTCGTGAGACAGTGGCTCATCTGGAGCCGACTGCAATACACCGCCACCGTCGCCGCACGTGCAGTCTTGTGTATTGTAGTTGCCGCTGCCTGGAGATGTTTCGAGTGCGATCCAGTGGCCATCGGGCGCAGTCAGACCATCATCGTCGCAGGAGGTCGTGAACACCTAAACAAGAAAGGTATACATAACGGCATGAGAGAGTAAGAGGACGTAGGGGCGTGTATCAGACACTTGCCATGATAACAAGACACACACGGACAGGTAGCAGCAGCATTCACACGCTCTCACGCATGCCAGTACACTCACATCAAAGTTGCGGTTGCTCCTGCTCTTGCTCAGCGAGGAGATGCGCGTTACGTGTTCAGTCGTAAGAGCGTGGCCACCAGAACGATAGGTGATGTTGAAGAACTCTTCACATTGCATTGTCTCAACATTTTCAGGAACTGTTCCAACGTACCACTCCCCGGTTAAGTCCTGCAACGCAACACATGCATGACCCGAATGTGAGCTTGTGAAGTGATGTGTCACTTTGTTCACAGAAAGATGGCCACACTGAAGATTGCACACAAACGCATGTTCAGTAGCGCGAGGAAAAGCACAACCCAAATTTACCTGCAAGCGCCCAATAGCGGCGGAGCAATCGCACTTGTACCAGTTGTTCAATGTCTTTTCAGAGAAGATCCAACCAGTCGAAGAGAAAGCGCTCCCCTGCACCTCCAACTCCACAAACCCGTCCTTGCACGTCACCTGTACGTGTGCGTACATGTGTGTGGGTGTGCATGCACGCACATGAACGTACATGTGCGTGGGCAGTCGGTGCAGTTTTCAGTTGCTCTGCTGTTGTCCATTCACGTTGTTCAGCACCCAATCTTCAGTTAACATGTACACTCAGGCGCACACAGACATGGTGGCAAGCACACCGCACCTGCAATGGTTCAGAGCGCCCAATGGAGATCCACTTTGTTCCGTCTGCATTCTCTGGAAAGCTGAGGGTGGTGCGAGGAACGGGAAACACAAATACATGAATGAACGCGACACAGGAACATCTCGATGTCAGATCAGGGACACAATGACCTCAAGCCAAGCGTTCGGAAAAGTATCAAAGGCCTAGGCAAGCGAGGTTAAAAGGACCAATACTTGTAGGTTCTGGTAGGAATGGTTGTGAAAATGGGTTGGGGAACTAAAACAGGTTCGATGCAAAAACGTGGGTAAAAAAAATAGTGGAGTGGTTGCAAAAGGTTAGTGGCTAAAAATAGTCGAAGAAGAAAAAATGTTTCAAGTGTTCGGAAAAACGTTGGAAGAAAAGTATGAAAGGCCTAGGCAAGCGAGGTTAAAAGGACCAAAAACTTTTGTAAAACGGTTGTAAAACCAAGTCTGGTTGCGATAGGGTGCGTCAGGGTGCGAATGATTGCGAATGTGTGCATAATTGGGGTTGGGGAACAAGTTCATTTTGTCAAGACAGAGCGAACCCAAGTGGGCAGATAGGTTGGCCTAACAAGCCAAAACAAATGCGGGACGAACATAACTGTGACAAGCCGGGACCCTTGCTCAAATCGGAAAACACGGGCGAACTACAGGTCACGCATGGTTATAGTGCCGTCGGGTGAAGTGGCAAACGAGCTAAAGTGACCCTAACTTCAGGAAACAGTCACTTACATGTTTATAGTGATGATTTTGGACTCGAGTAGTGACCGGTGCTCTGTGTGTGTGTGTGTGTGTGTGTGTGTGTGTGTGTGTGTGTGTGTGTGTGTGTGTGTGTACATACGGCCAGGAAGACGGTTTACTGTGCAGACCCATCGACAGAAGGGTCAACAGTGAGAAACCCATGAAGAGTAAGCTGTGTTTGAGGCATCACAATAAAGTCAAGGGCCGAACGAAGGGAAACCAAAGAGTCACGATAGTTGGCGAGCTTGTGCGGGTGGAATGTAATGAAGCGGCGAAGTAGAGTGGCCGCCTCTCTTGCTGCTTAAGCGTTGGT
>NW_004754907.1:437550-471470 GCF_000188695.1 Salpingoeca rosetta | reverse complement strand
TGTGTGTATGTGTGTCATGGAGTGCGGAGGGGGAAAGCAGAGGAGGGGGCAGGAAAGGTGAACACGCCTGCTGTGCTCACATGCCATGCCTGTGCCTTGCGTTTGATGATATCGTTGTGTCTTGTCGTTGTATGTGTTGGTTACATGGGCACCAGGGCCACATCAGAGGAGGGGAAAGCAGCCGCCATGAACGACCCATCATCATCATCATCATCAACCTTCCCCATTTCTCTCCCCTTTCTTTCTCTTCCACCTCAGCTCCGCTGTCACCATCATCACCATCATCGCCATCGACCGCACAGCCGCCATCACACTCCGGCCGACGCCAGCCCCAATCTGGCGTGATGCAGACATTGCACATGTCATTCGTTCTGACGAAGAGGTTAGCAATGTGTATGTGCTTGGTGGTGGTGAGTGGGGACAACATGTGTGCGTGTGAATGTGTATCAGTGCGGGTGGTTGGATGGGGCTGGCGTGCGCTTGATGATGTTTCGCTGTCAAGCTCATCCCCTGCATTCTCTCCCATTTTGTGTCTGTGCACACACGTTTAACAGCGTTGAGGAGGGGCGTGTCTGTGTGTGTGTGTATGTGTGTGTTTGTGTGTGCATGGTTCATGCCAACGCCACCTGCACCATGGCGTCTTCCTGGCCCACCGTGCTCCAGATGGTGTGCGGCACACTGCTGTTTGCTCAAGGCGCCCCCTCGACATGTGCAAGACTTATCGCATCAGCTCAGGCACGCAGCTGGTGTTCAGCAAAGAGGGCGGGCGGGGTCTGCCTCGACTACTCCCGGACCCAAGCATGCAGGCCAAGACATTGCCGTGCCGGACCCCCGGCAGCCTTCATCCAGACCGCACGAAGCACGGCAGCCCAGAACAGACACCATTGTGCTCGAAAACGCCACCACAACCACAAACGTGCACGACCTCACCACATTCACGTGCAGGGACGTCAACGCGACCCTTTTGTTGGCCTCCGTGACCCGTTGCTGTTGTTCTTCTCCTTGTTGGTGGCCTGCTTCTTTTCCTCCAGCTTATCCACATTCGCCCCGTGTCGGTGCGCGGGGTCCGGCCTTGCTCCTTCCACCAGCACCACCCCTGCCCTTCTCCTCCTCCTCCTGCTCCACCAGCACCTTCTTCTTCTCCACCTCCTTCTTCTTCTCCTCCTCCTCCTTCTTCACCTTCTCCCCCATTGTCATTCCTTTCACCTCTGCCCTACTCTTCTCGTCTATTGCATCTGCCTTGCCCCTGGGGCGCCCTTTCCTTCTGCTTCTTCCTCCTTGGCCTGTTCCTCCTCCCCTATTGGTTCTCCCTGCCGCGCCCTCAGCAGAGCCATGGGCGCTTGGTCAATAAACGGGAACGTCCTGAGAAACACCTCCCATGTGCACGGCGGCAGTGGCCATCTCCCACCCCCACCATAGCTGGTTGCTTGGCGACCCATCGACTTTGTATGTGCACGCCGCCGATGCCCTGCCAACGTGCGGCGGGTATGCCACGGCTCGGGCTGTGCCAGCAGTCTGCTGGTTTGTTTGTTGTTTTGTTTGTTGTGTGAGGTGTTTGGTGGTCATTTTCCTCGAACCACCTCGACCACAACAAGCAAGAAGCAAGCAAGAAGCACAAGCGAACCAAGCCAAGACTGGTTGGGCAGATACCACGCACATCCACCGACTTTTGTTGTCCTTTGATTGTCAGGACAGCGCTGCCTCTCCCTCTGGCTCAAGTCCTCAGCTCTCCTCTCAGTCCACACCACCCTTGTGTGTGACCACAGGACCACGGTGTGCGTAAGCGTACTCGCCGCCTCAGGCTGACGGTTTCTTTGCTTCTTCTGCCAACTGCCTTGAGTTGCTGTGCATGTGTGTGTGAGCGGTTGGTCCAAAACGCACAAGACACCTTCTTGGGCCCGGAAGCGCGTTCGTTGTTGCTACCACCAGCTTCTCGCACTCACTCTCAGCTGCTCTTTTGTGGTTTGCGAAGAGCTGAGCGACCAGCCTTGCGTGCTCCCCCAGCATCCCCCCCCCAACAAAAAAAAAAAAAAAAAAGCTGGGCACCCGTCTCTCCTCTGTCTGTCTGTGTGTTTCGTCTCCTTTGTTGTTCCCCACCCCCCACCCAAACAAAAAAAAAAAAAAAGGCGAAAGCCACGCCCCCTCCTCCAGTTCTTCTTTTCCTTCTCTCTCCCTCTCTTGTGCGCACTGCAACCACAACAACCAACCAACCGGTCCTTGCCACTCTTCTCTTTCTCCCCTTCCCCTCCAACCAAAGTAAACCAAAGTAAACCAACACAACCCCACTCCCCTCTTCCTCTCCCTGTTTGTCTCTCCCACGTCGACCATCTCCTCGATCGTCTCCTCTTCCTGGCACCTCGCCCCGCGCCACCAAGCCCTCAAGCCCGCCGTCCGCACCACACGGATTGCCCACTGAGCGATTGACCTCCAACCCCCCACACTCCATACACACACACACACACACACACACACACACACACACACACACACACACACACACACACACACATGGCTGACCAGCGACTGACGCACGGCGTGTCCGTGGCAGCTGTGCGGCGGTTTCTGGGTGATCTGAAGCGCGAGTTCCCCGACACGTACACTGAGATGACCACGGAGGATGCCTGCAAGCAACTGGTTGTGCCACGCACACGCCAGGACAACTGCGCCTACGTCGAGCAGCTGCGCAAGCAGTCGCCAGAACACGTGAACAAGGCCACCGTCTTTGTGTCACACGCATGGCGGTACAAGATCGCAGACGTGCTCAACGTCTTGCTGGAGTTTGCGCAGCAGCAAGCAAGGAAGGACGACGGCCAGCCCGTGTTCTTCTGGTTTGACCTCTTTATGAACAACCAAAACGCCAACGTCACGGCCAACCTCCCACAAGAATGGTGCGTTTTGTGTGTGTCTGTGTGTGTGTCTGTGTCTGTGTCTGTGTGGTGTCTGTGTGTGTGCGTGTGCGTGTGTGTGTGTGCATATGTGTGTGTGTGTGTAACTCTTGTGCCCTTCAACAACCACTGCCACACGCACACGTACACAGACACACGCACACTGTTCCCTCACAAGAACTGCAACCCCTTTCCCTTTCCTCCGCCTTCCTTTGCCCTCCACCCTTCCCTCTCCCCCTTCCCCCTTTCTCAACACCCAGGTGGAGCACCACATTCAAGCAGTCGATTGCCAACATTGGCCATGTGCTGCTGGTGCTCATGCCGTGGCGAGACCCTGTTCCCTTGACCCGTGCCTGGTGCCTGTGGGAGATCTTCTGTGGCATCAGCAACGAAGGCACAGAGGTCACCATCCAACTACCCAACAGCGAAGAACAGGCGCTCGAAAACGCCATTCGCAGCAGCTACAAAGCCGTCACAGACACGCTGGTGCGCGTGCAGGCACAAAGGGCCGACGCCTTTAACCCGCACGACAAACACATGATCTTCACAGCGATCGAGTCGTGGGCGGGCGGCTTCAGCGCAGTCAACCAAGCCGTGAAGGACCAGCTGCGCGCGTGGTGCCTGCAAAAGGCCGTAGCCGCCGTCGAAGCCATGCGAGCGCGTGGCGAGGACAGCACTGACGCCTTCGCGGGGCTGTGCCTCAACGTTGGGGCGGTGCTGAGCGACTTTGGCGAGCACGACAGGGCAATCGCCTACTTTGAGACAGCCCTGCCGATTTACCTCCGCACTGAAGGGGAGAAGGGCGAGGGCGTGGCGGCGCTGTACAACAACCTCGGCCTCGCCTACGACAACAAGGGCAAGTACGACAAGGCGATTGAGTTTTATGAGAAGGCCCTCGCCATCACGGTGGAGGCCTTGGGCGAGAAGCACCCGAGCACAGCCACGTCGTACAACAACCTCGGCAACGCCTACGCCGACAAGGGCGAGTACGACAGAGCAATTGCGTACGTTGAGAAGGCCCTCGCCATCACGGTGGAGACAGTGGGGGAGAAGCACCCGAGCACAGCGAGCACGTACGGCAACCTCGGCAACGCCTACGACAGCAAGGGCGATCACGACAAGGCCGTCCACTTCTACGAGAAGGCGCTCGCCATCAAGGTGGAGACGCTGGGCGAGAAGCACCCGAGCACGGCCGACACATACAACAATCTCGGCGGCGCCTACGACAGCAAGGGCGACTACAAGAAGGCCATCCAGTTGTACGAGAAGGCCCTCGCCATCCAGGTGGAGACGTTGGGCGAGAAGCACCCGAGCACAGCGAGCACCTACAACAACCTCGGCAACGCCTACGCCAGCAAGGGCGAGTACGACAGAGCCGTCCAGCAGTACGAGAAGGCGCTCGCCATCTACGCGGAGGCGTTGGGTGAGAAGCATCCCAGCACAGCGAGTACATACGGCAACCTCGGCGTTGCCTACCAGAACAAGGGCCACTACGACAAGGCGATTGAGCTGTATGAGAAGGCCCTCGCCATCAGGGTGGAAGCGTTGGGTGAGAAGCACCCGAGCACAGCCACGTCGTACGGCAACCTCGGCGTTGCCTATCAGAACAAAGGCGAGTACGACAAGGCCATTGAGTTTTACGAGAAGGACCTTGCCATCACGGTGGAGACGTTGGGCGAGAGGCACCCGAGCACGGCCGACACGTACAACAACCTCGGCGAAGCATACCGCCACAAGGGCAAGTACGACAAGGCCATTGAGTTTTATGAGCAGGGGCTCGCCATCAAGGTGGAGACGCTGGGCGAGAAACACCCGAGCACAGCACAGACGTACAACAACCTCGGTATCGCCTACGACCACAAGGGCGACTTGGACAAGGCGGTTGAGTTTTATGAGCAGGGGCTCGCCATCAAGGTGGAGACGTTGGGCGAGAAGCACCCGAGCACAGCGAGCACATACAACAACCTCGGCCTTGCCTTCAAGAACAAGGGCCACTACGACAAGGCGGTTGAGTTTTATGAGCAGGCGAGGGCGGTGTACGTGGAGGCGTTGGGCGAGAAGCACCCGTACACAGCGATGACGCTTGCGAACATTGGCCTGCTGCACGACAAGCGCGGCGAAAAGGAGCAGGCTTGCGCCTACACGCAGCAGGCGCTCGACGCTTTCACAACCACGCTTGGGCCAGACCACCCAAACACCCGCAAGGCGAAGGGTTATCTGCTGCGCATTTGCGGCAACGACGAGCGCGATGATGGCGGTGCACGCACGGCCGCGCGGGGCGAGGACGACGACGAGCAGCAACAAGGCGGCAGTGAGCAAGTGCAAGCTGTGGCTGGCCAACAAGACGCAGCAGACGAAGATGAGCTGCAGGAGCGTTCTCCACAACAGCCTCTGGCCGGCTGGCTGCAGAAGCGAGGGCAGTGGAACATCGCCTTTCGCACTCGCTGGTGTACCCTCGGCGACGACCACCTGACGTACAGCAAGGGTCCTTCCCTTGCAGAACGTGGGCGCATCCCCCTTTCCAGCGTGCTGTCAGCTGAGCTCGCCCATGGTGGCGAGGAGTTACACGTTGCTGTTCCTGGCCGCACCTTCGTCTTCCGCCTGGACGCGCGCTCTGACACCTCGCTCGCTGACTGGTGCACCGCCATCAACAGCCGCATCAACGTTACCACTTGACTGTGCGCTGTGCTGTGTGTGTGTGTGTGTGTGTGTGTGTTTGCGTGTGTGTGTGTGTGCTTGCTGGTTTGCTGGTTTCTCTCTTTGCTCCTTTGGTCTTGTCTTTCCTTTACATGCTTGCCACTTGCCTTGCCTTGCTTGACGTTGCTTTGTTTGTGTGACACTGTAGTAAACTCTTTACGCAATTCAACCGGCTGACAAGCAACGAGCAAACAACCTACCACACCACACGTCAACCAACCAGGTCCTCTTTCACTCCCACGTCCACGCTCACAACGCCCGCCTTGCGCAGCAGCTCCAGGATGCGGCTGGTGGAAAGTAGTTCCATCAGCACGTTCGAGTGCGGCGGCATCGGCAACAGGTCGGCTACTCAGCGTGCACGGCGCCCAGCAGCCTTGTCGGAGGGCTGGGTCGTCAACCTGTACTCGTTGTCCGTCCACGACCGTGCGGAACAGCACGTCGTCGCTGCAGGCCCACGCCAATCGAGAACGCCGGCTTGAGCGCGTGGGTGCGCCCCACTCTCGTGCTGCACCTCCTCCACCGTCTCCTCCTCGGGGTTCAGGTTGCCCGTCACCAGCGACAGGACCCACCATGCCAAAGGGCTGCAGCGACATCAGGAACGTGAAAGGTCCGCGTTCCGGCAGCGCGTTTTCGCTATCTTGTCTCCACGTCGGTCTTGCTGCGCATCATGCCCGCGAACACGGCGGCAATCCCCGACAGCAGCTTCAGCTTCGTCTCGAACGGGGGCCTGCAGCGTCTTCTCGTTGACGACCACGTGTGTCCTTGCCCACCTCGCGCGCGCGCGTACTCGGGTGAGAAGTTAGAGCACATCTCCCGCGTTTGGGGCACACCCGTTCGTCTGCGCAAACCACAATCGTGTTGACGGGGTTGTTGTGCTGGAGCGTGCGCTTGGGGGTCTCGGCGGCCTCCACACGTGCCTGCCGGGGTTGGCGAGCGACCTGAACCCAAACGGCCGTCGGCGGCGGTGGGTCGATGGTGAGTCCGCCATCCCCGTTCACGCATCCCGACAGATGTGCTTGCTCTTGATGGTTGTTGGTGCTGGGGAGTGGGGGAGGAAACGACGCCACGGTAGACGACGGGCAAATGGCTGGGCGTGGATGTGGAGGCGTAGTGGCAACGGAGCATGTCAGCTGTCCGCACTTGTCGACATAGATGAGAGGAGAGATGGTAGCCTGTTGGACATGCGAGAAGACGGGTGAGTGGTGGATGAGGAGCACGACAAGTCCACACGGGGAACTCAGGTGAACCGCAAACAAGGGTGCAAACAAGGGCGCAAACGCACGCAAACGCGCACACATGTGAGCACACACACACACACATGAACGCACGGCCGATGGAGGTGTTTGTGTCGTTGGCTCGCCCAAGCACCGCCCCAACAGGATCAACGCGAAGGTCGTATGTGTGTGCGTGTGTGTGTGCGTGCAAAGATGCATTTGTGCATGTGTTTTCTGATGAACACAGTCCATGTTGTGTCTTGGCACGTGCTTGTTTGCATATTTTCTTACTCCTTATACCCGCTCCCCGTCTGTCACCTTCACTGAGCAGGAAACATGAGCTCGGCAGCCTCTCAGGTGAGCAACACACACACACACACACACACACACACACACACACACACACACACACACACACACACACACACACACACACACACACACACACACACACACACACACACACATTCAACACACACATACACACACACATGCATACACACGTACATACACACACCCTCACTCACCCTCACTCTGCACGCACCCCACACCACCCCACCACCCCACCCCCTAGCAGAGCATCAGCACACGCGGCTCCTTCGCATGTCGTCGTCGACCGGCCGACCAAAGCGTGCAAGCACGCGCCACCACCGCCACCTCTCCCATGCTGAAACACTTGTGGAGGAGGAGGAAGAGGAGGGGCCAGTGACAGACGGTGCTGCCGTGGGCGCACGCCGACCAGCACCACACCGACACCACAAACAGCAGCAACGGCAGAAAGAAAGCGACACAGTGACATCAGCCAAGGATGCACAAGAGCAGCTGCAGGCAGAAGAAGAGGAGGCCAAGGAACCAGAGCAGCAAGCGGAGCCACGCGTGGGGCAGGAGGATGACGTGTTTCCACCACCACCACCGGGTGCAACCATTTCAGGCGACAGTGCAAGCTCCAGCGAAGACGAAGAAGGCGAGCAAGGCGAAGATGGAGACAAGGTCATCCACGACAGGCACATGCAGGCCAGGGCGCATAGGGCTAAGCACCGTGCCTCTGCTGGTGGCAATGATGAGGATGAAAGCGAGGATGAAGAGAATGACGTGTTTGCAGAGTCAACACCAGCACAGCTGAGCGAACAACAACAGCGTGGTGGCGATGGTGGGCCTGGCAACCGGCCCCTTGTGAACTTGGCCAAGTACCGCAGTGATCGTCTGCAGCGGCAGCGGGAGGAGTCTGCAAAGGCGATGGCGAGAATACAGGCGGAGTTTGAGGCACGGCACAGCCACCGATCCTCCACAAACGGTGGCGCTGGTGATGGAAATGGGTCGCGTAGTGGTGGTGCTGGTGGCGGGGCTCCGGTGCAGGTGGTTGACGACGGTGATGGGTGGGATGAGGACTGGGAGGCGGCGAAACAGGCGGTGTTTGCTGAGCTGCTGAAGATGGACGTTCGCGCGCGGTCACGACACGTGCGCAAGATGACACCTGCGATGCGGCAGGAATGGGTGGCCCACTCCAAGCGGGTCAAGGAACAACAACAACAACAACAACAACAACAACAACAACAACAACAACAACAACAACAACAACAACAACAACAACAAGAGAAAGAGGAACGAGCGTCAAGAGCACCGCCATTTCCGTCCTTCAACACTCTGGCTTCGGCTGAATCTGGTCAACAGCTTGAACAGCCGCAACAGCCGCAACAGCTGGAAGAGCAGCAACAGCAGCAACAGCCAGAGGAAGGAAAGCGTGTCAGTGTGAGTTCGCCCGCAAGTTCACGGCCATCACGCAAAGGCAGTGCTTCGGAGAAGGACACGCGGCGCCCAACCACACCGGGATCCACAACCTCGTCCTCAGCGTCAGCGCCAACACCACGCAGCACTTTCACATACCGTCTGGCCAACGCCGCAAACCGCAGCTCACTCGTGTAATGTAACGTCACAGCAGAACGTGCACATGCCATCAGTGTCAACGTTTACTTCTGTATCGTCCGCTCCACATTGACGTTGTTCATGCAATGGTTCTCGCTGCCTCCTCCCTTTCCCTGAGAGGGTTGCGCAGCTCCCCGCACGCCCCTGTTGTATCTGCCCACCTTCGTGCTTGTTTTCATCGTGTGACTCGAAAAGAGTGATCTACTTGCTGCGAGAGCACGCCACAGCGCACGCATCGCAGGTCACGTCTTAATCATAAACAACAAACAGCGATGCTGCTGGTGTTGTTGATGTCGTGTTTGACGCGAGTGTCAAGAGGAGAAAGCAGACCCAACACAAACAGCGAAAACAGGACGCACACAGACATGTTGTGGATTGAAAGAAGGTGGTGGGACAGAGACTGTTTGAGGAGAGTGTGACGAGAAGCAAGCAGGGGGTTAGGGGAGGGGGGAACTGCACGCGGGAGGAAAGAACAGCAGACACTGAATAACAGCCGCTCCAAGCATTCCACAGACACAGTGTGTGTGTGTGTGTGCGTGTGTGTGTGTGGGTGTAGTTGTGAGCGAATGAAGGCGGGTGGCGGCTTTTGATGGCGCACACGCATGCAGCTTCATGGCACACAATAGCTGGGAGCGCATCTTGTGAACGGGGACAAGAAGAACTAACAGAGGAACAGTGAAACAGAAGTGGTGGGTGGGGAGGCGGAGAATAGCTTGAAGAGAGAAGGAAAGCTCATGCAGCTAGCTGATATGAGACGAGGAAAAAACAGCAAAGACAAATGGGAAGCTTCGCGTCAAACGTATCGGTGTCGCGTCCAGGACACCTTATTGGCTGCTCATGAGGGCCTTAACCTTCTCACGCAACAGGTGGCGCAGGCACTCGTGCAGGAACACGTATTGCTCCTGCACGTGTGTGAATGCGTGTCGTACATGTCATGTGTGTGTGTGTGTGTGTGTGTGTGTGTGTGTGTGTGTGTGTGTGTGTGTGTGTGTGTGTGCGGTGAGAACAGTAGGGTGTTCGAAGAAGCAGCAATCACCTCGCACGAGCAACGCGAGCATGCAATCATACAGCGTACAAGCACACCGAAAGTAAAATGAGCGCGGCGACCGTAAGCAGGAAACGTGGGCAACAAACCGCGCTCTGGACGAGGATGAGGCGGTGCTCGCGCATGCTGGAGATGAGGTCAAACAGCTCCGTGGCCGTGGCGTGATCATCTGCATCGAGTGCTGCCATCATTGTGTCGAGCGCAATCAGCGTTCCCGTGCGGCCGACACCGGCAGAGCAGTGCACAACCACGGGGCGCTCAAGCCCAATCTCCTCCATCTCCTGACGCATCAGGTTCCTGTACAGGACCAGGCGCAAGCGGCAAGCAGCAAGAAAATCGACACGTACGTGTGTGTGTGTGTGTGTGTGTGTGTGTGTGTGTGTGTGTGTGTGTGTGTGTGTGTGTGTGTGTGTGTGTGTGTGTGTGTGTGTGTGTGTGTTGGAAGAGGAGGGGGGGGGGTGCAACGAGGGAAAGTAGGTACAAAGGCAGGAAGTGAGTGAGAAACGCGCGTCAGTGAGACAGTAACATATGTGACTGCACAGGACACATGTTGCAACAGCGCAGAGCATTCTTTGATGCGACGCCCATCATCTGCAACTCATGATACGCAGAACACAAGTCAGCCACATTTCATGTCCTTTGCGACTCATGCCATGCACCAAAACCGTACCTGAAGTTGATCATCGACTCCACGGTGTCCGGGCGGCCGTGATCAGGCCAATCGACAAACTGCATGTGCGAGATTGTGCGCTGAAACAGCCACAAACGACGGATGAAAAACAAAACAGATAGGGAGGGGCACAGTAACGGTGGTGAGAAGCGTGCACAAGTCGACAAAGAGCAGGGCGACATCCAGTTACACGGAAAAGAATCCAGCTGCAGGGTGCCTGTGTTCTGCCTGTGTTCACAGCGTAACCACAGCAGCAGCAGCAGCAAGTGCAAGCACTGCCCCAGACAACAGCTGGTTTCCACAAACGAACGAGACCCTTCGAAACTCACAGTCTCGCCCTCGTGGGTCAGTTCAAGGCTGCGCATGACGAACGCCTCGTTGTCCGTTTCCTCCACAAGGCGCACGCGGTAAGGGCCAAAGTTCTGCACACGGTCGAGGGTAAAGGCAGCGTGGGTGGATGTGAGAACGTGCTGTGGCATATGGGATGCAACAACTGGTGTGAAAAGAGACAGACAAGCCCTGCTGCAAGAGGGGAAAGAGGCGCAAAGTGTGGACCCACACACACAACATGCCGCAAAATGACAGTCAATCCGTGGTGTGTATGCACGCACCTCCACGCTCTCTTCCTCCTCGTCGCTCTCGTCTGGGTCGCGCATGCGCGGGTGCATGAGCGTGGGCAGATACACGTCGCACTTGCGGCGGCCGCGCTCAGCAAACTTGGTCACCATCACCACCAGGTTGGCATTCTGCTCCCACACCATCTGCCAGAAGCTGCAATCACGCGCGGCAACACAGGAAGATGCACGGTGAGAAATGTGTGAATGAGACGGCAGCAGTTGCAAGCTGGCGGATTGAGAGGGAGGAGGGGCAGAAGCCGCAACACACACACGCGCGCACACACACACAATAAATACAAACACGAAACACAAACAGTCAACGCAAACACGAAAGCAAGCGTACACACGCGCTGGTGAACACAACAAACCCGCCGCAACTCACTGGTGAGCAGTGTGCTGGAGAGGTCCCTGGGCGCAGATGTACTTGAGGTTGTTGTAGCCGGGAACGTGGTTGGCGTTGATGTAGTCGAGGTGGTCGTTGTGCTGGAATCGCAACGGAACAAGACGAGGAGGAGCAGGAAGAAAAGAGGGGTGAGAAAAGAAAGACGGGGAAGGAGAGGGAAACCACACACAAACACACACAATGCAAATGTGCAAGGAGTTGTGAGGTTAAGTGCACCGCTGACGAGGAAAAGTCACGTAACACCAAGCTAAACAAACAGGGAGGCATTGTCGCATTCTCTTCACCCACCGGTGCCGGGGTCAGCTTCACCCGAGTCTCAGGATAGGGCGCGATATCACTGTGCCATGAAATGACATGGGTGATGGTGGGGTGGGGGGGGGGGGAATGTGCGCGCGCACGTGTGGGTGTGTGAGTGTACGTGATTGGCGCAGAGAACAGGGAGGAAGAGGAAGAAGAGAATGTGCCATTCTACTGAGATCGCACAGACGGCAACGACGTCACGTGTACCAACAATGCCAAGACTTCCACACAAACGCACAACACTATTTCACAGGCTCACCTGTAACGGTTGCGTCTCTTGAAGGCTGGGTTCATCACGATTTCGCGCAGGCGTTCATTGTCTGCAGACGTGAACGAGCAATGAGCAGGCAACATAAAGGGGGGGGGAGATATAATTCCAACGTAATGGTGAGCGGGAGAAAATCCAACATCTGTGAAGACTGCCGGTGCTGTACAAGCAGATGCGACATGGTTTGCGCTGCACTTGGGAACGAACCTGGACGTGGCAACCTGCGGTGCTGCATGGCCAGGCCGCTCGGGTTCTTCAGGTCCTCCTCCACTTCCTTGATGCTCCTCAGCACGGACATCAGGTCAATGGGCTTTCGGGCTACCTCGGCCTCAGCCTTGTCTGCTTCTTCCTTTGCCTTGCGCTCTGCCTCAGCCTTCTCAGCCTCCTCCTTTGCCTTGCGCTCTGCCTCGGCCTTCTCTGCCTCCTCCTTTGCCTTGCGCTCTGCCTCAGCCTTCTCAGCCTCCTCCTTTGCCTTGCGCTCTGCCTCAGCCTTCTCTGCCTCCTCCTTTGCCTTGCGCTCAGCCTCAGCCGCCTTCTCTGCTTCTTCCTTTGCCTTGCGCTCTGCCTCGGCCTTCTCTGCCTCCTCCTTTGCCTTGCGCTCTGCCTCGGCCTTCTCAGCCTCCTCCTTTGCCTTGCGCTCAGCCTCAGCCGCCTTCTCTGCTTCTTCCTTTGCCTTGCGCTCTGCCTCAGCCTTCTCAGCCTCCTCCTTTGCCTTGCGCTCAGCCTCAGCCGCCTTCTCTGCTTCTTCCTTTGCCTTGCGCTCTGCCTCGGCCTTCTCAGCCTCCTCCTTTGCCTTGCGCTCTGCCTCAGCCTTCTCAGCCTCCTCCTTTGCCTTCTTCTCGGCCTCAGCCTTCTCTGCCTCTTCCTTTGCCTTGCGCTCTGCCTCAGCCTTCTCTGCCTCCTCCTTTGCCTTGCGCTCAGCCTCGGCCTTCTCTGCCTTCTTCTCGGCCTCAGCCTTCTCTGCCTCTTCCTTTGCCTTGCGCTCTGCCTCAGCCTTCTCTGCCTCCTCCTTTGCCTTGCGCTCAGCCTCGGCCTTCTCTGCCTCCTCCTTTGCCTTGCGCTCTGCCTCAGCCTTCTCAGCTTCCTCCTTTGCCTTGCGCTCAGCCTCAGCCTTCTCAGCCTCCTCCTTCGCCTTGCGTTCTGCTTCCTCCTTCGCCTTCTTTTCGGCTGCCTCCTTTGCCTTGCGTTGCTTCTCTTCCTTCTTCTTCTTCTCCGCGGCCTGCTTTTCCTTCTTCTCTGCGCGCTTCTTCTCCTCTTCCTCGCGCATGCGCTGCTTCTCCTCCTCAGCCTTCTTCTCCATCTCGCGGAACCGCCTCTCCATCTCCTCGCGGCGCTTGCGCGCCTGCTCCTCCTGCTTCTGGCGCTCCATCTCTTCGCGGCGCTTGCGCTCCTCCTTCAGCCGCTCCGCGCGCTCCTTGGCCGCCTTCATCCTCTCAATCTCCTTCGCCACCAGCTCGCGCTCCATCTGCTCGCGCTTTGCCTCCTTCTCCTTGCGCTGTTGAGGGTACAAGAAGGCACACAGGCACAACAAGCAGCGGGGGATGGGTGAGGGAGTATCGGTGATTGGGTGAGTGGGCGCGTGACTGGGTGCTGCAGCCGTGGGAGAAATGCGAGTGGCTTGCATCAACGGTGCACCACGACGCGTGAACACGAGGACACGTGAACACGAGGAAACGTTCGCGGGGGGGTGTCCACAACCGACGCCATCGACAAACCTCCCCCCTCTCACACACACACACACACACACACTATTGCAGCACAGTACACAACTGCGGGCGCACCTTCTCCTCTGCCGCGCGTTGCTGCTGCTCAAGCTCACGCTGCGCCTTCTCGCGGCGCTCCTGCAGATGCAACGAAAAACGCAAGCAACAAGGCGGAGAGGGCAAGTACGAAAATGAGCGGCAGCGAAGACACCTCAAACAAAGAATCCCGTGCACCACACACACACACACACACACACGTGCAAACAGCCGCGACCACGGAATGACATTGGCACAAGCACACGAAATCAAAGAGCAAACCACGCATGCAACAGGCAGACACAAGCATGACGAACACAAACGCAGACACAAGCGAACCTTTGCCAGCTGCTCCTCCTTCAGAGCTTCCTTGTGGCGTTGCTCGCGCTGCTTGCGAAGGGCTTCCTGCTGCCGACGCTCAGCCTGGGCAGGTGATATGCGATGCGCGCGCGCGCGCGTGTGTGTGTGTGTGTGTGTTTGTGTGTTTGTGTGTGTGTGTGTGTGTGTGTGTGTGCCGGCAAGTAAAGGCGCACATGGGGGAACAAGGATAAGGCACGAGAAGATGAGGAGGTGATGGGGGCGTTAAGACGGCGCTGCTGGGAAAGGCGATATTGTTGGCACGGTATTGGGGCGCAGCTGATCGCACACGCGGGGGCATGCGTGCATGCTACAAAAGTTGACAGCTTGCAAGAGCAACACAGGGATGCCCATCACCGCTTCCACAGCCGCTCAAAGCAGGGTAGCATGTACGACAACCACAGCCGACAGCACACGATACGAACGGCGCACGTCACCTCAGCACCATACCGACCTTGATTTTCTCCTCGCGCTTCTTCTTCTCGGCTGCCTGCTTTTCGGCCATCTGCTTTGCGTGCTTCTTCTGCTGTGCGGCGAGCTGGGCAGCTTGGCGCTCGCGCTCCTGTTGTGCAGCGAGGGCAGCGCGTCGCTGCTTCTCCTCGAATGCCTTTTCTTGCTGGCGGAGCAGGCGCTCGCGCTCTTCACGGCGGCGCTGGCGCTCTTCCTCGCTCAGCTTGGGCTTCTTGCTGGTGCTGGAAGAGGAAGAGGGCGACGACTTGGTCTTCTGCTGCTGCTGCTGTTGCTGTTGCTGTGCGCGCGCCTGGGCTTCCTGCTGGAGAAGGGCGGCGCGGCGGGCCTTCTTCTTGTTGTTGGCGCCCTTGCGCTTGCCCTTGCCGGCATTGGCGTCATCATCCGCTTGCAGGTTGCGCGCGTACTTGACGAGCATGACAGTCGCCGCGACCATCAGCACGCCCACGATGAGCAAGAGCTCCATGCTTGCGATTCAAGGTGATCGGGAGGGATGGACGAGAAGAGATGGAGAGAGAAAGCCGTTGACTGTTGTTGCGAATCTGCGGTTGGGAGCTGCGCGAGAGAAGAGGGGGCGGGAGGAGGGGGGGGGGGGATGGATGTGCGTGAGGTGAGGTAATGGCGCGGACATTGTGGCGCGAGCATCATTGACAAGGGGATACACAGAGAGAGAGAGACAGAGACACACACACACACAGAGACAGACACACAGAGACAGAGAGACAAAGAGAGAAACATACACACACTCACATACACACACACACACACACACACAGACACACACACACACACACTCACACTCACTTCTGGTGGTGGCCACGTCAGTCGGTCAGTGCGTCGTCAGTGGTCGAGCGTCGAGTGGGTGGGTGTGGGAAAGGGAAAAAGGCAAAGCTCAAGGGCAAAACCGTCACGTCAGTCGTCCGGGAAGGGCGAAACAATAAAACGAGTTAATTTTTTTTATTGTGTGTCTGTGACACGAAATGTGCACAAAACAGGTGGATTGTATCGGTGGGGAGCTGATTTTGGGCGTGGAGCAATTTCAAGCAGTGCTATGTACAACGGGCCCAAGCATGTCCGCTGCGGCGAGGTCCTTCCAACCAAATCCAAACAAGCAGCAAAAAAGAGGAGGGTGTGTGAGGTGAGCTTGCGCTGTCTGTGGCCTGACACGATTGCTCAAAGCAAGAAGGCAGCGGCCTTTGTGCATCACGAATCAACGCCTCAACGCGTGAAGCGCTGAAGCGTGTGACGGGGAAAAGGACGAGGAGCTGAGGCAGTGAAGTGAGGGGACAAAACCTGGCTTCTTGCAGGCGCAAGCGACAGAGAGAGAGAGAGAGAGGACGATGTTCAAGAGAAGAGAGGGAAGAAGATCGCACAGAACATGTGCAGCCAGTGCAAACCGTGCTCACGTTGACGCAGAGATCACGCAGCAGGACGATAGTTGCCGTGTAGCTGCTGTGGGCTGGGACGTCAGAAGGTGTTTTGTTGTGGTATGGGCGCAGCAGCAGCAGCAGCAGCAGCAGCAGCGTCGCGTACAGGTGCTCTCAACTTCAGAACTTCCCTGCTTCCTGTGCGTCGTCAATGCATCCATCGCTCCTCCATCGGGTTGTCGCAGTATTGCTCTCTGTCAGGCCTTCCTTTCTTCTCTCTCTTTTCACCCTGTTGGCTCTGTCGCTTGATGTGAGTTCTTGACAAGCAACAAGAGTGTTAGAGTGTTGCCGTGCAAGCAGCAAGAACAGCAGGGTGCAGCAGTGCCTGATGTGTCATCACTGTGGAAAATTGGGTGTATTTTGCAATATGTTTCTGTCTACAAAGAACAAAAGAACACGCCATCAACACCCAGCCAGCCAAGAAAAACCGACAACAGACAACACAAACAAGAGGAGGAGAGTGTGGACACTCATTTGAGAAGAAGAACAAGACTGAACCCAAGCAAGCAAGCAAGCGAGGCACGCATCGCAGGCTGTCTTCTCGACACTCTCGGTTTGACGGAAAGCTCATCGCGAAGCACACAGTCCCGCCACCGGCCCACCCATCGCTGCGCTTGCTCAGCAGCGACACAGAGCCATCGGAACGTGCGTGAGTGATTCCCAAGACACACAGTGTCGCCACCCAAACCAAAACAAGACGACACAAAGGTGATTGTGACTGTGACTCAGGGACAAAGCTGCAGTTGTTTCTGTTGATGCCCACCGACCAACCTGCTTGCTTCTTCCTGTGTCGTGCGTTCTCAGCCACGCGCATGTGTTAACGGCGTTGTGCGTGCAACCCACACACATCCTCTAACGCGAATTGCAGTTAACAACCTTGCGTGCATCCACTTCTGCCGACCTCAGTCACACGCACCAACAGACACAACTACCTTGCCTGTCGACACCGCCAACCACACACACGCACACACGCACACGCACACACACACACACGCACACACACTTTGTGACGTGTCTTCATGTTCCACGTCGCCGATGCTCACCCGTGGTTTCGTTCACATCCATGCTGCTCGTTGACAGGACAAGCAAAGGGCGTGCAGCTGTGTGCTCTGTCCGTAAACAGCAAGCCAAAGTTTTACGTTAGCGCCTGAAGAGGCGGCGGGCTGGTCCTGCTCCACATACGTGTTGCCCTGGCCGCGTTTCTGAATCGACACGCCTTGCGGCCACCGCAACCATGACAGATTCCACGGTTGGTGCTGTGCATGGCGATCCAGTGAAAGTTCATGTGTGTTAGCTGTGTCGTCTTGAAGCTGTCACTGCCAACCCCAACACGGGACGCTGACACACACACACCCTTACATACATCTGTTCGCTCACGCATGACCGTGTCTGTAATTGTCTTGTGCGCACGCACCTGTATCATGTATCCGAGCAGCAGGAAGAGAAGGTGCAGGAGTTGGCGATGATGGGGTTTGACGCCGGGCTCGCCCGCGCGGCGCTGGTGAAAGCGCACAACCGAATGGAGGCCGCAGTTGGCTTTCTCGTGGACGGCAGCTCCTTAACACCCATCCACGAGCCTCTCCCAGACACGGTGTGTGTGTGTGTGTGTGTGTGTGTGTGTGTGTGTGTGTGTGTGTGTGTGTGTGTGTGTGTGTGTGTGTGTGTGTGTGCGGGGGGGGGAGGGTACTGACGCATGGTGCTGGGTGTTGTTGAACAATGTCGTTGGGGATGCCTGTACAACAGCACGCATGCCTCACATGCAGTACACTTCACATGCATGTGTGCCATTTCTTCGCTCTTCAGGGCGGTCACACGTCGCCACCAATGACAGTGTCTCGCTCCAGCTCGCCCGAAACTGCTCACAAGGTGCGCGCACGATCAGGTGTTGCCACTGGTGGAGGCCATCTTTGAGGAAGGTTTGCTTCTGCGCACAGAACTGAAGGAGGAAACACGTCTCGACTGTTGTTGGCTTGCTGCCGCTGTGACACAAAACAACGGTGGGTGAGTGAACGGAGCAATGTGTGCATGTCTGGAAGGCGGTTGTCTTTGTGATACGAGGTCTCATTATCCGGAGTACCCCACCCTCCTTCTCTTTGAGGCCTTTTGCGTTGCTTGAACGGCGGCGAAGCTACACCTGGTGTATTGCAGTCAATAACGTCGCTCGGCTGCTGCCCACACAACTTACACATTTGTACTCCTTCTGTGCTCCATTGTCCTGTGCAGTCAACGTGCAGACTCAGTTAAGCAAACACATTGTGGAGCAGACGCTCGCCTTCCTCGAGCTCTTGTGCGTTTTCACATCAACGCAGGAACTTGTTTGGGTCAACTGGCGAGCGTGTGCCGGTGCTTGTGTGTGTGTGTGTGTGTGCGCGTGTGTACGTGTGTGTGTGCTTGTGCATGTGTGTATGTGTATGTGTGTGTGTGTGTGCAGTCACATCCCCTTGGGCTGCATATTCATGTCACCGTATTTCATATCATGCAAGAGTCTTTGGGGCCAGGCGTACGCCGCCCAGCAACCCTAGCGCAGCGCATGCTTGTTCTTGTTTTCATCTGCTCGCCTGCTTTCACACGGCCCAACGGCCCGTGCATGCATGCCACTGGCAGGTTGAAGCGGCACTCAAACCTGGCAGCGAGCGCGACAGCTGCGCCGTTGCAGTTCCTCGCCGGTCTGTCATTACACAAGCGTAAGTGCCCTCCGGCCGTTGAGCACAGAGTACACACTTCGAGAGCACACACACCACGTGTACAGAGCACGAGTGTGCGTAGTCTCACATGCAGCACCTATCTTCTTGTGTGTGGGGAACTGCAGACGATGTGGCAGTGGCACTGGGGAAGCAACGCTTGTTTGTGCAGCTGATGGACATTGTGGCCTCAAGCTCAGATGCAGCACAGTTGATTGTGAGTCCCTGCTATGTCGCAGCATATACCAGCATGATTGAGTGTGCGACAACGTTCTTGACGAACAAGCAGCCACCTTGCTGGCTGATGTTGTTGTGCACACCAGAAACTCATGCTTGCATGGATCGCTGCTGTGTTGTACACAAACGTGTGTGTATGTGTGTGTGTGTGCCACAACACAGGAAGCGGCACTGCAAGCATGGTCACCCAAGACGGAGGCAGAGTGCAAGATTGTGATGCAGGCAGTTCGGTCGGCAAGCGGCAGTGACAACGCTGTGCCAGGAGGTGTGGCCGACGGGCATCAGAGCTGGGTCGTCATCGTGAGGGCCAAGAGCAAAGAAGTCCGCGAGGCCGCAACTCGCGCTCAGCGGCACCCTTTGCCCATGTTCTTCCCCACGAGCCGAACCTTTCGCCAGCACCCTCCTCAGCGCGTCCTGGCACCGGCAGCTTCCAGAACAATGCACGCCGCCCAGTCCCCTTTTCACATCAACCCTCAACGTCAACAGCAGCAAGAACGCTCGCACCCACTGCACCGGCCGCACAGCCGGGTTGGTCAACACGCACAGCTACATCGGCTGCTCTGGCTCTCTCCACACAGCCGCCAGCCAGAACCGCAGCTTCGGCAACAACATCACGCGCGCCATCAGCCCTGTGCATCGCCCCGCCTTCGTCCTCGCCTTCCACTGCACGATTCGTCCGAAACTGAGGAGGAGGCGGCAGAGGAGGAAGACGATAGCGACAGCAGCCACGGAAGCAGCAATGCACGTGCGAAGCACGTGCGACAGGTGCAGCCCGCAACCGCCGCGGTCACTCGGGGGAGCAGCGTCTTAACGACCACCGTCAAACCTGCATTGATCAGCGCAAATATCACCAACGTCAACACAAGCGTCGCCACTGCAGCCCAGCATCCTGGCTCGCCGGCACCAGCGCCACCGCAGGAACACGTGCGCAGCCCCAGCAGTACCAGCGGCGGCACCAACAGCAGTGATGTTTGCGGCGGGGCCAGCGGAGACGAGTCAGCGGCGCCAGCAACGCCGCCGACAACACCGTCACCAGCAGCGCCACAATGTGTATCTTCACCGCAGGCGCCATGTCCAGGTGTTGTCGCTCATGCTGCTGACGCGCCACAATCACCAACGCTGCCGCTGCTATCGTCGTCTCCACCAGCCCACCACAGCGGACGAAGGGTGCCCTCGCAGTACAGCGTCATCAAAATGCCGATGCAGGTTCCACGGCTATTCCTCAGCACGCAGCAGCGCCACAAAAGCATGTACAGAAGCAACACTGGCTCGCGTGGCCTCGGTGGCACGACGGGACGCCGGCGTCAACACCAGCAGCAGCAACGAGAGGACCGAGGTCGTGGACGCCGTCAGCTACGCCGCCGACGCGTTGCGTTCACGCCACAAGAGGATGAGTATATCCGCCTTGGCGTCAAGCGGTGTGTGTTGACGAGTTGCCTGGCATGTTGATGTGTTGGCACGTGCAGCGCGTACTCTATGTGTGCTGTCGTGCTGTGTACACGGTTGTGCAGACGTGCACGCTGGGGTGTTCAGCTATTCTCTGTCTCTGTCTCTCTCTGTCTCTCCCCCCCCTCTCTCCCCTCACACACACACTCTCTGTCTCTGTCTGTCTCCCTGTCTGTCTCTCTCTCTCTGTCTCTCTCTCTGTCTCTCTGTCTGTCTCTCTGTCTGTCTCTCTGTCTGTCTCTCTGTCTGTCTCTCTGTCTGTCTCTCTGTCTGTCTCTCTGTCTGTCTATCTCTCTCTCTGTCTCTCTCTCTCTCTGTCTCTCTGTCTGTCTCTCTGTCTGTCTCTCTGTCTGTCTCTCTGTCTCTCTCTCTCTGTCTCTCTGTCTGTCTCTCTGTCTGTCTATCTCTCTCTCTCTGTCTGTCTATCTCTCTCTCTCTGTCTGTCTATCTCTCTCTCTCTGTCTCTCTCTCTCTGTCTCTCTGTCTCTCTGTCTCTCTCTCTCTCTGTCTCTCTCTCTCTCTCTCTCTCTCTCTCTCTCTCTCTCTCTCTCTCTCTCTCTCTCTCTCTCTCTCTCTCTCTCTCTCTCTCTCTCTCTCTCTCTCTCTCTCTCTCTCTCTCTCTCTCTCTCTCTCTCTCTCTCTCTCTCTCTCTCTCTCTCTCTCTCTCTCTCTCTCTCTCTCTCTCTCTCTCTCTCTCTCTCTCTCTCTCTCTCTCTCTCTCTCTCTCTCTCTCTCTCTCTCTCTCTGTGTAACCCCACCCCAACCCCCCTTCCACGGCCTGTCATTTGCCGCTGCCACACCGAATTCACCCCTTCCATCGCCATTGCCACCCTTGTTTTTGAGCAGGCTGGGCAGCGGTGGCTGAACACGAGCACCTTCAGCCACCTGTGGAAGTTTCTCATTGCCGAGCCGTCGTGCAGCGCTGACTTGCACATCTACGGCGCCTGGCTCAAGGAAAACGTCGAGACAGAGGTCAGACACAAGCGTACTTTTGTGTGTGTGTGTGTGTGTGTGTGTATGCGTGTATGTGCGTGTATGTGCGTGTGTGTGTGTGTGTGTGTAGCCTTGTTCTTTGGACTTGTGCACTTGTGTCTGTGCATTTGTGCCGCACTGCACAGGAGCGTGCATCAGACGCTTCCCACAACACACGCACCCCTCCTTCCTTCCTTCCATCCACAGGTGCAGCCACGTGCGCAGCAGAGCGTGTTCCTGAACCAGGCGCTGCAGTTGCCTGTCGAGCGCTTCACGCCAGACATCTTCGATGCGCTCGTCTCCCTCTTCCTCTGCACCAACGGCGAACACAACCGCATCTACGGATCGGTCAGCCCCATTGTCTTGTCTTATCTTGTCTTGTCTTGTGCTCTTGTGCTCTTGTGCTCTTGTGCGTGTTCATACTTGTGTTCGTATGCGCGGTCATACGATATGTCGAATTGCCGCACTTGTTCTCATGTATCCTGTTTACATTGCTTTCTCCCAACTCAACCCATGAGTCCACTCATCTCGCATGTATGTGTGTGTCCGTGTGTGCAGAAGCTTGAGTCGATGCGCGTTGAGCAGAGCAACCTCCTCGGCCTCAGCCGCATCTGGACAATCGGTGAGATCACATCCAACCACATGCAACACGCATGCTCGCTTGCGCATTCATTTCCCTTTCTTCATTTCCCTTTCCTTGAGTCCCCGTCTTGTCACACACACTCTCTCACGCACTTACTCACTCACACACACTCACATACACACGTTTCCCTCCCCCTCCCCGCGTTAATTAGCGCTTGAGACGCGCGATGCTGGTGTCGCAGAGAAGGCGCTGGGTGTTCTCGAGCGCGTGTACAACGACGCCATCTTCTCCAACATGCCGGACAGCGGGCCGCACCTGCTGTTTGTGATTGTGCGGCAGCGCATTGCGTCGCTCGCTCGCCGCCTGGACGCCTTTACAGAGGGCACGCGCATCGAGGACATGGTGCCCGCGTTCGGTGCGTTGCGGCGATGTATTTGGGTGTGGGCTGTGTTCGGGCGGTGTGTGGGCTGTGAGGAAAGGAATGAGGCGAGGGAGGGAGGGCGGGGCAGGGAAAGGAATTTGATGCAGGTGTGGCTTTGCTGGTGCTGTCGACGGTGTCCACGCACTGTCTTGCTTTGCCATGACGCGTGCGCTGCCCTAATACGCATTCGCTTGTTCCTGCTCACACTGCTTCGCTCGTTTGACGGCCTTCACTGCAGCTGCGCCTGCTGAGGAAGACGCCCGCCACTCGTCGTCCCCAGCGGCGCTGCAACGCGACCAGCACAGCCTTGAACAGCACGCCGCTGCTGATACAAGTGGTGTTGATATCGATGGCGCCCGCTCTGGAAACACCGTCAGCTCTGCCACGACGGCAAACAACGGCAACAACGGCGATGGCGGAGGCAACGAGCCGCGACTGGCGCGCGTGTCTGTGACGGTCGAGGACCTGGACGTTGGCCACGTTGCTGTCGTTGTTGAAGCGCCACAACAACAACAACAGCAACCACAGCATCACCAGCAGCAGCAACAGCGGCGAGAGCGTGCGGCGACCAGTGACAAGATGACGGCTGACTGTGCACGCGGGCAGGCGAGCGTGGCGATGGATGATGGTGCGGACGCCGACGATGAGGACGAAGACGACGACGAGCTCGTCGTGGAGACTTCGGGGGTGTCGAGTGCAGCAAACACGGGGGCGGCAACAACAACAGCAACTGCAGCAACACCCTCCAGTGCAGCTGCAAGCAGTCATGGTGGTGGTGACAGCGGTGCGTGGTACACCCGTCCGCACCCCAAGAAACACGCCAAGTCTTCGCACACCTTGCATGACGACGATGATGATGACGATAATGATGATGATGGGCACGTGATTGATGACGACGACGAATATGTTGGTGGTGACGGTGATGTGGACCTTGAGGCCGGCCTGTCTCGTCGCCAGCATCAGCGCAAGCGTCGTGGGGGCATTTCGCCCGTGGATGCACACGGTGACCTGGCAGGACTGTCGCGAGGCACGTTTGCGCCTATCCGGCAACCGGCGCCCACGCATGTCGTTGATGACGATGAGGTGGAGCCGTTTCTGCAAGACTGGCCCACGGAGCACGACGACGATAGCGGCAACGGCAACGGAGGAGGTGCTGGTGATCATGGCCACCATCGCAATCGCATGGATAGCGCCTCAAGCGCGGATGGCGGTGCGACCACTGCAGGTGCGGCCGGCACGACGATGGCCACCAACACCGGCACAATTGGCGCTGCCTCCGCGTCTGCCTCCACGGCAGCAACTGCGACGGGTGTGTCCGGCAACAAGCGGAACAGCGCTGCTGCTGCTGCGGCTGCGTCGACAGCCGATGATTTGGCGGAGCAGATTTCTGAGGAAGTGTCTGTTGCGGACATGTCATTGCCAATGGTTTTGCAGCAGCTGGAGCGCCTCACGTTCCTCTTCAGGAAGTTCCTCCAAGTGTGTGCATAGTTTTGTTTGTTTGTTTGTTTGTTTGTTTGTGTGCATAGTATGTTTGTTTGTTTGTTTGTTTGTTTGTTTGTTTGTTTGTTTGTTTGTTTGTTTGTTTGTTTGTTTGTTTGTTTGTTTGTTTGTTTGTTTGTTTGTGTCTTGCGTGTGTGTGTGTGTGCTTGCTTGCTTGCTTGCTTGCTTGCTCGTACGTGGTTATCAGTCCGCTCCCCCCCCCCCCCACAACCTGATCGTGCACGTGGTCACGAGTCATCTCATGCGATGCCCCTGCTCCGTATCCACGATGACAGAATGATGATCATTCGCAGATTCGCAGCATCCGTCTCGTCCGCCCGCACCGCGTGGCTGCGCGTGGCGACGAGGTGAGACCAGCACATGTGGCATCTTGCGTGACATCTTGCGTGTTGCCTGTGGTGGCAGGGATGGCGGCAGGGATTGTGGCACCTTGTCGCCGTGCTGTGTCGCGTGCCTTCCGCTTATGTTGGCCATGGTGGTCGTCACCGTCTCACCGTTTGTACCGTTGCAATCCTCGCTGCCTCAGATTGTGTTCCACATCAAGCACGGCGGCACCACCGCTTCTCTGCGCACACACACCACCGCGCCAGTCTGCATCCTCCGCAGACAGGTGCGGCTGTGTGTATACATACGTGTTTGTGTATTTGTATTTGTATTTGTACTTGTATGAGTGTGTGTGTGCATGAGTGTGTATGTGTGTATATGTGCTGCTCGCCATCCTGTCGTCTGGCGTTGCCCCGTGCCATTGCCAAGAACGCTGCTGCACAATCTCACATTCTCGACCTCACTCGCACCAACCGCGACCTTATTCACCCTGACCCTACCGACCATAGGTGAGTCATTGGCTCAACTGGCCGTACACGTCTGTCCGCCTCACCATCAACGACAGAATCGTCAACCTCGCAAAGGTGCGGATCGGTGCTCTGAATGTGCATGTGTGTGCATGTGTGTGTGCGTTTGTTTTTGTTGTTGTTCTTGTGTTTGTGTGTGTGTGTGTTTTTTTTGTATGTTCCTTGTTCTGTCACAGGGGTTTCGCTTGCTTCCATGCAGCTGTGTTTCCACATGCAAACACACATGCGCACGCACTCATTCATGCGCACACGCACACACACGCTCCACATTCTTGGCCTGCAGGACTCGAAGTTGTGGTGCGACATTGGCGTGACGGGCGGATCGCGGCAGGTCCGCGTGACAAAGGTGAGGTGGTGTGCAGGCTGAACGAGTGCACGAACAAACAACACAACTCAAGCTGATACAAGCACGACAGCACACAATTAGCATTCATTGCATTCCCTTTGCTTGCACACATGGTCGCCTTGCTCTTGCACACACTTTTCGCCCGCACACTCTCTCACTCTCTCGCGTGTGTGCCCTGTCCTCCTTTTTTTTCCCATTCCCGCCCGACCTCCAACCCGTTAGATCAACCCCAATTCGCAGTCGAACGTTTCGCAGCTGCCGGGCAACGACTGCCAGGGGTTCACGCGCCCGCTGTCCAACAACGTCTCCATTGAGGATGAGCTGAAGCTCGTCAGCGTGTACGCCTCCCGTGACCGCGACTTTATGGACGTCCTCATGTACCTCCTCGTCGCCCTGCCAAAGGTGCGCGGCACGTGCGTGTGTGTATGTGTGTAAGTGTGTCTGTGTGTGCGTGCGTGTGTGTGTGTCTGTGTGTCTGTACATGTGTGTGTTTGTACGTGTGTGTGCGTCTGTGTGTCTGTATATGTGTGTGTTTGTATGTGTATGTGTGTGTTTTGATGTCTACCTGTTTCTTTGTCAGTGTGCTCGTGTGTGGCACGCATGCACTTGATCATCCCCAGCGAGACGCTGTCGTCAACCCCGCATCCTAAAACACTGTCACAAATGCTGCTTGTCCCCTCCTTTGGTTTTGTTCCTTCAACAGCACGCGCAGTGGGTCGTGCAGGGTGATTTTGACGAGGCCGTGTACTCTGCAGCGACGAAGGCACAGGAGACGCTCGATGGCCTGCTGCAAGTGCTTCCGACCAACGCTTTCTTCTTGCAGAGCCTTGCACAGGTGCGACACACAACAACAACAACAACGAACATTATGCTCACGCTGCTCACGATTCCAGCGTCCGACCCACAGTTCAACCCCACATTTGCTTCCTACTTGCCTCGCGTGGCCACTTACCCCATTCACACACACACACACACACACACACACACACACACACACACACACACACACACACACACACACACACACACACACACACACACACACACACGCACGCACGCACGCACGCACGCACGCACACACACACACACACGCACACACACGCACACACACGCACACACGCACACATGCACACTCGCGCGCGCACACACACAACCCTCCCCCCCCCCCCTTTTCCCAACCTCGTAGGCGGTCGCTGATGACTGCGAGGACGACAGCAACAGCAAGCTGCCGATGCTGTTCCTGCACGCCCACCGTGACCAGCACCTGCTTGCCTACCGCGTTGCTGCGCTGCGGGCCGCCATCACCCCGGGCATTGTCGGCACAGAGGGCGCCATGCTCTCCACGCAGGCCCTGCGCAACCGCTTCCTGGAGGTGGGCGGGTTTGACGTGATTTGCCACCTGCTCGCCCTGGCCTGGCAGCCGGCGCCGCTGTCGCCGCCGGCAGAGCAGCTGTGCACGGAGCTGTTGCTGCTCATCCTGCACACACTCGCCTGCGCGTTTGACTGCACGCTGCCCGAGCTTGAAGACCTGCTTCGGGAGAAGACGATGCTGGTGGAGGACTCGCTCGACGAGGCCGTCTTCACCAACGGGTACACGCGGTCGCCAACGGAGCGCGCGTACAACGCCGTCAAGCACTCCAACGAGCTGCAGCTGCTGGTGCAGCAGTGCGGCCAGTTTGTATCGCGCATGCACTTCTCGGCAGAGAGTGCTGGCAGCTTGGTGCCCTTGGCATACCGCACCGTTGCGCTCGTGCTGTGCGTGCGGCCGTCGCTGCTCTACTCCTTGGGCACGCCTCGCGACGTGGACAGGTTCTTCGTGCAGGGGACCCTCTATGACCCATCGCCGCTGTGCCGCCTGGCTGCCGCCCGCACCGTGTGCCAAATTGCGCAGGTGACTGTCGAGTACACGACGCTGGCTGTCCTTCGCGTGCAAACGCAGGAGATGCAGGACGACGAAGAGGAGCAGGAGCAGGAGCAGGCCAACAAGGCAGCAGCCGACACTCCCAACCAGCAGCGTCTGCAGCAGCGGCAGCAGCAGCGGCGTCGCAAGCGCGCGTCATTGGCGCACGTGCCGACCAGCACTGTCCGGGACCACAACATCCGCCCGGACGCCGGCACGTCGCTGCTGGTCATCTTCGTGCGCATGTTCCTGGACCGCTCCCTGCCGCTGTGGAGCCCAGAGTGCGTAAAGTTGCCAAAGCCGCCGCAGCGCGTGTTCTTCCTGGACCAGGTGTTTGATGTGCTGGCGTTTCTGCTCAACACGCTGGCGAGCGTGGACAGCATGCTCACGCTGCAGGACAAGGAGGTGCTCGCCTCCATGCCGGACGCCCCCGCGCTGACTACAATGGAGATGGCGTTGTTTAGGAAGGTGGCGCTGGCACACTACGAAACTGAGATGCATCGCCCGTCACGCCGCGTCTCGCAGCGGTCGTCCTCATCGTCGTCGCTGTCGTCGTCATCTTCTTCGTCTTCGCCTTGCTCGCCAGAGAAGCACGACGCTGGCATGGCAAACAACACCAACACTGACAACACTGGCAACGATAGCGGTGGTGATGGTGACGGAAGGAACAACCCGTTCAGTGACGATGACACTGCCGAGGCGGCGAAGCAAGCACACCTGCTGGACGCCATGTCCACGGCTGTGCGTCAGGGGAGTGCAACGCTGAACCCCAATCCAAACACGAGCGATGGCACGCATGCCGCTGGCGGGACAAGTTCCACTGAACACGAGGAGGGTGACAACGGTGACGTGGACAGGGCAGGGGATACCGCAGCACGCCAGTTTGCCGAGGAGAAGCGGGCAAGCGTGTACTCGTGGCAGCAGCAGCAGGAAGAGGCGGCTGAGGAGGACTTGAAGCGCAGCATGCGACACCGCCGCCGCCGCCATCGTCGTCGTCAGCAACGTCGTCGTGACAAGGGGGAGGCCGCGTGCACCATGATGAGCACCACCTCGACAGGGCGGCCGTCCCGCCACAGTGGTGGTCGTAGGCCACGGCGTCTCCGCCTCGCGTCGCACCGGTACTCGCACGCGGGTTTGTATGAGGAGAATGCAGCGAGCCAGCACGAGCAGCGCGCCATTCACGGCCACCTGAAGGTGATGCACGAGCTGATGGCATTTAGAAACGTGGATCTGCTGTCCTTCCTGCGCCCACAGCAACAGCAGCAGCAGCAGCAGCTGAATGGGCAAGACCAGTACGTGCACCAGGACGATGACGATGCCTTTGCACCCCATCCACAAGAACTGCAGCAGTCACTGCAGCAGAAGGGAGAGAAGGAAGGCGTTCTGCCTGGCACATCGTCCACCGCTTCCAGTGCAGCCACGCCTGCAGGAAGGAGCAGCAGCAGCGGCGGCGATGCCGCTGTGTCGCGCGTTGCATCTGAGGAGGCGGTTGCTGGCGCCATCAACACGTTTGGGCACGGCCTCTCCCGCCAGGGATCTGCCGCGAGCGACGGCGCTCTGCCATCGTCCGCACACACACCCAAGGCCAACGGCACAGCTCACATGGCAGCAGCACCGACACCAGCAGCGCGCGGCGCCGGCAGTGCACAACAGCACAAGACAGCGCTCCTGTCACCGAGCACAGCTGCAGCAGCGACAGTAGGAGGCGCCGGAAGCAACGACAGCAGTAGCTGTGCTGGTGCAAGCGGTGCGAGCCAGGTGGCCCGCATGCACCTGGAGAGCATCAACACGGGCTCTTTCCTCGTCATTCTGCTTGAATTCTACCTGTTCCCTGCCGCGGTTGCGCAGGCCATGGCGGAGGTGACGGGCAGCAGCGAAGCGCTGCAGCAGCCGCTGTGCCAGCTTGACTTCACCCGCAACCTGTGCGCCTCGTTTGTGACGCGCCTGTGCTCGCGCAGTGGCGCGTGTCAGGAGGTGGTGGTGGAGTGGCTGGACCGCTTTGTGCTCTCTGGCGTGAAGATTGGCGCGACGGAGTGGAAGGTGGAGCCGAACATTGAGCCGCGCACGTGCGGTGTTGGCCTGGCAAACGCATCGGCCACGTGCTACATGAACAGCACCTTCCAGTCGCTGTTCATGCAGCCGATTGTGCGGGAGTTTGTGCTGAGCATCGACGACGCGCTGGAAACCAAATACCGCCAGGAGCGCCTGAAGGAGGCCATGGAGGAATACACGCAGGAATTGAAGAAGAAGAAGCAGCAGCAGGAACAGCAGCAGCATGAGACGGTCAGCGGTGATGCGGGCGCACAGCAAGAGCAGCAGCAGCAGCAGCAGCAGCTTCCAGGCACGCGGGCAGCCGCACTCCTCTCTGACACGACGGCAACAGCGACTGCAGCAGACACAGTTGTGGCAGCAACAACGACACCCGCACCAGAATCTGGCAACCATGGCGAGAAACGCCAGGAAGAAAAGGATGCGGGAGACAAAGTGGAAGAAGAGGACGGGGCACCCAAGCCCCCAACCCTGGACACGGTTGGGCACAGCTTCTTCCACGAGTTTCAGCGCATCTTTGCGCACTTGGCAGGCTCGCAGGAGCGCTCCTACCGGCCCGAGTCGTTCTGGAACACGTTTCTGTTCTACGGCGAGCCCGTGAACCCGCGCGAACAGATGGACGTGGCGGAGTTTATTCAGAACTTTGCCGACCAGGTTGACTCGCACCTGCGCGCACACGACCTCCCGCCCATCTTCGAGTGGACAATTGGGGGCGTGTTCAGCGACCAGAAGCGCGTGAAGGAGTGTGGGTGCATGTACGTGCGCGAGCAGCCGTTTGTGCTGCTGCCGGTCGCTGTGAAGAACAACGTGACGCTTGAGGAGGCGCTTGCAGAGACGATTCGTGGCGAGACGATTGAGGACTACAGGTGCGAGCGCTGTGACATCCGCGGGACCGCCATCAAGCGCATGTGCGTGCAGCAGCTGCCGCGCACGCTGATTGTGCACCTGAAGCGGTTTGACTTTGACTGGTCTGCGCAGGAGACGGTCAAGTTCAACGACAAGTTTGTCTTCCCAGACGAGCTTGACTTGTACCCGTACACGACGGGCGGTGTTGCGGCGCGCGATGCGCAGGAGCAAGCGATGGCCAAGCAGCAGGAACGGGAGGAGCGGCGGCGACAGCGGCGCGCTGAACGCCGGCAGGCACGCAGGGAGGAGAAGCGAAGACAGAGGGAGGAGAGGGAGAGGCTGCGCAAGAACAAGGCAGCAGAGGAAAAGAAGGCAGCGGAGGACAAGGTGGAAGAGATGCAGGACGCAAGGAACCAGGTCAAGGCGGATGGACAAGAGGGTGCGGACACGCAACAAAACGTGGAGGATGGTGCGCATGAGAACAATGGTGCGACTGCTGTGAATGCTGGCGATGAACAACACAACCAGCAACAGCAGCAGCAGCAGCAGCAGCAGTCTGCGAGTGACGCTGCCATGCGCGAAGACACCAGTGCCTCTGCCACCGAGATGGAGGATGATGACGATGACGATGACGATGATGATGATGTGTCGGACAGTGAAACTGATGGTGATGGTTCATCCTCGCGTGCCTCTGCCGCGTCCAGCGCGCCACTGGCGTCACCGCCCCTCTCCTCATCCTCTCCCTCATCGTCGTCGGCCTCGTCACCGCACAGCGGCAACTGTTTGTATGAGTTGCACGGCGTTGTTGTGCACATGGGCAATGCGCGTGCCGGCCACTACTACGCGTACGCGCGTGTGCGCGAGACGGTGGACACGCTGGAGCAGGGCACCGCTGGCAAGTGGATCAAGTTCAACGACAGCGCCGTGTCGTATGTGGAAGTGACGCCCGAGCTGAAGGAGGACCAGTTCTTTGGCGGCGACGACTTTGTGGTGACGGCGTACGGGCATTCGCAGAAGAACTACAGCGCCTACCTGCTCATTTATGAGCGAAAGGACGTGCTGGCACAGCTGACGGAGGAGGAGTCTGTGCTGCTGCTGGTGCAGAAGGCGCTCAGGGAGACACGCCGCAAACGGCAGCAGGAGAAACGGCAGCAGCAGCAGCAGCAGCAACCAGACTCGCAGGAGCGGCAGCAGGAAGCCGACGATGGTGGTGGTGATGGTGTTGATGGTGGCATGGCTGTCTCGCCCGAGTGCGGGGATGAATCCGTGTCGTCGTCGATGCGAACGACACCAACGACAACGACAGCAGCGACTGGTGCCACCATGGACACAACGAGCACCACCTCTGTCGCCACCACCGCCATCACAGCAACAGCGACAACCACGAATGACACACGTGGCAGCGGTGCTGATGGCGGTGATGAGGAGGATGCGAGGTTGGCGCGGATGGAGCGGCAATTGCGCTCGCTGATCAAGCAGCGGCACTTCAGCGAGGAAGTGTGCGAATCGCGGGACATTGTGTCCCAGCTGCGCGCAGACAACCTCAAGTTCAACTTCCAGCGTGCGGCCTTCTCAAAGGAGCTGTTCTCGCTAGTGCGCAGCCTGGTGGATGCTGGTGGCAGCGTTGACAGCAGTGGCACGAGCGCACGCACGCTGCGGCTGGTGCTGCACTTCTTCTTCGACATCTATCTGCACCTGCACGCGTCGACGCGCAAGATTGAGGCCAACCTGACGCACTCGCTGACGTTCCTAATGCGGGTGCGGCCGGAGGTGCAGGACATGGTGCTGGCGTATCTGGTTGAGCGCGAAGACATCCTGCCCATGTTTGTGATTGGCTGCGAGGAGCAGGAGGTGCGCGAGCTCGTGTTTGATGTCGTGCGTGCGGCGCTTGGCAGCAACACGGCGCCGCCGTCGTCGTCGTCATCATCGACGTCGATCACACCGTCGCCAGCGCAGGCGTTCCAGCGGCTGCCGCACCTGTCGTCGTTCCTGCTGCAGCTGACCTCGCTCGTCCGCGACAAGGCCGTGCACTTCCCCAGCAACATGTCCCCGGTCCTGTCGCTGCTCGCCGACTTTGTGGACGTGAGCCCCGCGCACGTTGCCCTGTGCGCGTCTGTGCAGCTGGATGTCGCGCTGGTGCACACGCTGTGGGCGACGGCGGGCGCGACGAGCAGCAGTGGCGGTGCAGACCGCAAGCTGACGGTGACACAGCGCATGGACCTTCTTCGCGCCTACGACATCCTCACCGCCGTCTTCTTGAAGTCCGACCTCTCCTCTTACGCAACATTGCCGGCCGGCGTGTCCTTCAAGCCAGGTTGGGGAGGGGTGTGTGTGGGTGTGGGTGTGTGTGCGTGTGCGTGGGTGGGTGTGCGTGTGCGTGTGCGTGTGCGTGTGTGTGGGTGTGTGGGTGTGTGGGTGTGTGGGTGTGACAAAGGGTGGAGGGAGGGGGATTCAAGATGAGGTGCACCTTGGGTGCGGATGCTTCATGTTGTCATACCCTCTTGCTCGCTGGGATTGTTGCAACTTTCAATAGCCTCTGTTCTTACTCTCTTACATCAACGTCATCACATGTGTGTGTGTGTGTGCAGAGTTCAACATTGTGAATGCGCCGCCGCTTCGCCTCTCTCGTCCGCTCTTTGACGTCACCATTGCGTCAGACTTTCTCTTTGCGGACATCATTACCATGGAGACAAGTGCGTGCCGCTGTTACATGTTTCTGTCTGTGTGTTGTGTGTGTGTAGTGTGTGTGTGTGTGTGTAGTGTTGTGTTGTGTTGTGTTGTGTTTGTACGTCTGTATCTGTATTGTGTGTGTGTGTGTGTGTTGTGTTGTGTCTGTACTTCTGTATCTGTATGCCCATTGCTGTTGCCATACCACATCTCACTCACTGCTGTGTTCAAACACGTTGTGTTGTGTTTGCATTCAGTCCAACAAGACCACCTGTCAAGAGTGCTTGTCCACGCCTGTCGCCGTAACGCATGTAAGTCTTGCCATGTGCCTGCCTTTGTGTGCGTGTGGGGTTGTGTATGTGCTGCGCGGGCGGCTCGGGTCATCGTGCTCCCCTGCACACTGCTCTCACGTGCATGACGTCAACCCCATCTTCAACAAACAACAACAACAACAACACGTACAGTGCTGTCGACGCGTGTGATTACGCGGCTGCATGAGGCAATCATCTCGTGCAGTCTCGACGGGCGCCGCTACTGTTCCCTCCTTGCAGACGTCCTCTCCATCCGTGACGAAGTCTCCCTCCACCGCGCACGTAAGGCGCTGTTCTTGCTTTTGCCCTTGTGCTCTCGTTCTTGTTCTTTTTTTTTTTCTTGTTATTCTTATTCCTGTGCTTGCCATCAACACTTTTGCATGTCACTTGCGCTTTGGTCCAAACAGCAGCTGACCTCAAACACACACATCACCACATCCACACACACACACACACACACACACACACACACACACACACACACACACACACACACACACACACACACACACGTGGATTCCCCCCCCCCCCATCTTTCCCTTTTCTCGACGCTCTCCAACCTTCCAACCTTCTTCAACCTTTGCAATTGCCAGACTTTTCGCTGCACGGCACTGCGGTAGAGGTGCCGTTCACGTACCCCGCCGCCGCCGGCGAGCAGCAGCCGACGACGATGCTGAAGCAGTTTGGGCTCGAGTCCATGCCCCTGCTGGAGTTTATGCGCATGCTGGAAGGCAACCACGCTGCCAAACTGTACAACCTGGTGTGCGTGGTGGTGAAGCTCGCCGTGTGCGGGCCCATGGACGTGCAGCGCTACATCCGCACGACGCAGCAGCAGGAGCTGGAGTTTATGCACCGGTGGCTGAACAAGGAGCTGCTGGCAGCGGCCCGCGAGACGTCGTTTGGAACACAGACCATTGGCACGTCGTCATCGTCGTCGTCGTCGGCACTCACAGCAGGCGGTGTTGGTGCTGGCGCGCGCACCAGTTTTGGCAGCAGCACCAGTGGAAGCACAGTGCGCGGTGGGCAGAGCACGAGCGAGCGGCTGCACGGATCGCAGGAGCAGTACTCCACGCTGACGGCGCTCAAGGACCTGCTCA